>NC_142809.1:29432784-29555448 GCF_049724085.1 Artemia sp. Qi Xiang Cuo
ACCCACGCCATCCCAAAACATGTTGGACCACTTTACACCGTGCCAGCTTTAAAAAAAAATGTGCACGTGAAGCTGAAGTGTCTCAGGCGTGGGTTTTCTTGAGCCAGCTCTTGTTTAATTCCTTGTGCAATTCTAAAAAACGGATGTTGGCTCAAAAAATAGTCTTGTTGAAAAACGTGGAGTTGAAACAAAACTTGTGTGGGGAATCCCCGTTCATACTGCTATCTTTTTTGCAATGTTTAGGAACCAGTGGGGAATCTTCGCTCGTTTTGAAATGTACCAAAGGGACATAAGCAAATAGCACGTAGTTTCATAACGTGTTTAATCAGGTGTAGAGGTCCAAAAGAATAACATAGGAAGGAACATAGCGCTATAGAATAGCATGGGAGGGAACATAAGCCCTTAGAATAGCAAGGGAGGGAACCTAAACCCTTAGAATAGCATGGAAGGGAACATAAACCCTTAGAATAGCATAGGAAGGAACATAATCCACCCAAATCCATAAGTACATGCTCTGGAAAGGTGCCAAGGAACATAAGGCAAGCAAATCCATAAGTACATGCTCTGGAAATGTGCCAAGGAACGTAAAGTAAGCAAATAGCACAGGAAGGAACATAAACTCCTAGAATATCATAGGAAGGAACATATACTCCTAGAATTCAATATATGCATTCTACTGATAACATTTGCGAATTGACTCATATGAAGGTGGAGAAAAAAGGGTTAAACCGATTAGCAGTTAAGGTAACCTCGAAGAGCATGTTAACTCGCAGCTTATTTATTATAAATTTGGAACAATATAAATCTATAGAAATGGTTAGCGATGATTAAATGGTCTTTTGACTTGACCTAGCTTTACTTCTTCGATGTGTTCTGTATAATACACAAGTGCCGTTTGAACAGTGTTGTCAATTTAAAATAGAGTTTAACGTTATAGTACACTAAAAGGTTGATACTAAGAGAGATGTAGATGGCAAGAAAATAATTTTAATAATGAAATTCAGAACAATCCATAGAAATCCTTAAAAATCAAGTAGTGAGGTGTATACGAGTACGAACCACCAAGGACCATAAGCATCAATGACCCTAACCACCAGGAACCTTGACCCCCAAAGGTCCCCTATCCCCAAACTTTAAGGGAGCCCCTCCCATCCATTTTTTTGCCCCCCCCCAATTTTTTTAACATGATATATTTTTTCAACTTTTTTTACATCTCTTAGAATGACATGTAACATACTTAAAAATAAAAGAAATCCCATTTAATATTTTCCAAATTCAAAATGAGAATGATATAGAAATGTTAGTCGCAACTTTTACTATAAGAAAAATATTGTTTGTTGTAGCACTTTTTGTTTATTGGACAAAATTTTTTTTTTACTTCGAAATTATTCAACTTTTTTTTCACGTATCTTAAAATGACATGAAATATGCTTATGGCTGTAGCAATTGTACTCTATGCTTGCTCAGAGACACGATGCGGCTTTCCCAATGGTACTCTATGTCCGTTTATCGACACTAGCTAGTTTATTGGATGTATTAAATCAGTATTTTTTACACACTGGAACAATAAACACAACTCGTATCTCTAAGAAGTGAAGATGAAGCATTTTAAGAAAGTATGTTCACATGATAGTGTTATTGTAGCATTGAATGCTGACAAGGAGAAGTATTTAAACTATGAAATAAGTACAAGTGGTAGCACCATCGGAAACATATGCGTGCATTGTCATGACAGTAAGGAATTAAATTTCATTGGAGTACCAAAAAAATTAGACTCTTATGATGGTAGATATGCAAGATTGAGATCTCCGGAGCTGTTTGCACTCAAAGAGAATGCAAACATAAAAATAATAGTTGATGAAGAAGGGCATCTTCTTGCTAGTGCTAGAGGTAACATGTTACCCAGTGTTAAACCATACGGTCAGCTTTCGGGTATTAGCATTCAAATGAAAGCAAAAACGAAAAGAAAGACCTACTCTTCTACTAATAATATAAACCATATCTTGTCTACGTGCCGGAACTGTTACCTGTATAAAAATAGTGTGATAATAGACAGTGAAGTTGCCAGAAAAATAAAAAAGGTATAGGCAGAAAATATCACTAAGGAATATAAAGATGAATCGATGAAAAACAAAGTACTAGCAAACGTTACTGCCATTGATCAAACAGTCAATGAACCAAATAATGCCAAAGACGAAAAGTATATTGAGCCTGTCAATGACACCTGTAAAAATTGTGTATGACTCATAATGGAATAATGATTATTCTACTGATTACGAACTAAGAGAAGACAACAGCTATAGTATCAAGAGAGAACATGGTGAACCATTTTATGGAACAGATTCAAAATGTCCAAAGTTGTTCATTGATATTAATAATGTATAATAATAATATATTTTTTGTATTAATATTCGACATGACATTATTTCATTAAAAATATGTTATGCATTACATTGTTATGTGTTCATTATTTGTAGAGTATGCTAGCATATTAAACACTTAGAAAATTTATAAAAACATCGGATATGTAAGAAAAGGAATTTGCATACATCATGTATCGGATAGATTGGTTAACATACAAAAAATCTAAGTATATGTATGAATAAATTCTCTATCGATATCTTTTGACAGATACTTGGGATAGCTTTGACGGAATCTAACTATCAGAGTGAATAAATTTTTATCAATTCCTTTTGACAGATACGTTTGATAACACTGATATAATTTAAGTATCAAATTGAACAAATTCTTTATTAAAATTCCTTATCGATATCATTTGTCGTGTAAGTCAAATAACATTGACAAAATCTATCTATTAGAATGAATAAATTCTTTATCATCAGCCGTTGTCGGATTTGTCATTATGAAAAAATTGTAAGTAAGTAACAAACTCTTTCTTGAATTCACCTCTTGGATACACAATACAGAAATTATAATAAATAATTATAATTTCCAGACTTCATTTGCATGCAATAGATACCGAGAGTTTTATGAGTCCTCCCCACAATGAATTCTAAGGGTCTTATGACTCCTCTCCACAATGAATTCAGATGGTTTTAGGACTCATCCCCCTAGCCATAACTCCATTCAACCTTGAGCGAAGGTATAAAAGCCTGATGAGGTACTTCTCTACGTAACAATTACATTAATAGCTTCCAAGATGATAGGACTATATGACACATAATTTATCGGTTAAAAAAATCATCTTGTGGTGTTATATTTGAATGTGCATTTTTATTATTGTCTATAGAACTCGAAGAAATTGACTGTTATCATTGGATAGTGAACTATAATATGTTTGAGTATGACAAAAGCTTGTGGAGTACTACATTACGTTATATAAACTGACTGGGATTCTACGATAGAGTGATTACGCCACTTAATAATAGTGGTCAGGAACTGAGAAATGTCCAGGAGGAAGTCAGTGAAATTTGCAGCTTTTTCGGGGTTGAAGCACTCTATGTAAAGGGTAATGTACCTACAGATAAAGTTTTAATTCAAAAGTGTGAACCTAGGATTCCACTTTTCAATCTAGAAGAATTTAAGTGTCCTCAATTTGAAGGGGCTTATCACAATCCTGAAGACGAGGTTAGTTTCTTCGCGCACTGAATACCTAAGGACATACCTGATCATGATAAATGCATGAGACACAGTGAACTTTAAGTACTATTTTTATGTTAATATGTGTTTTTTCTCAGAAAATCTATTAATGTGTTTAAGCAATAAATATCTTTAAGCTTAACCTGTCTTTATTCTTTAGAATAGTTCTATTCATTTCATTAAATTATGAAGAAATTGTAAGTAACAATTTCTTTCTTGAACTCACCACTTGGACACACAATGCAGAAATTCGATTCAAGAAATTATGAAAAAATTGTAAGTAAGTAGCAAATTCTTTCTTGAATCCCACAGGCATACGAAAACACATATAAATCTAAGAATTCAGACATACAAACCGACAGAGACAGACATTGAGATAGGAAACACCCGCCCAGACACATAAGCAGAGGAAGTGAGGGAGACAAAAACACATATAAATATGTAAGGATTCTGACATACAAACCGACAAAGACAGACATTGAGATAGGCAAACATCCGCCCAGACACATAAGCAGAGGAAGTGAGAGAGACAAACACACGTATAAATGTAAGGATTCATGCATACATACCGACAGAGACAGGTACTGAGATAAGCAAACACCCGCCCAGTTACATAAGCAGAGGAAGCGAAAGAGACAAAAACATATAAATATATAGATTCTGACATACAAAACGACAAAGACAGTCACTGAGATAAGCAAACACCCTCCCAGACACATAGGCAAGGAGAGTGAGAGAGACAAAAACACATGTAAATATGTTGATTCAGGCATACAAACCGACAGAGACAGACAATGAGATAGGCAAACACCCACCCAGACACATAAGCAGAGGATGTGAGGGAGACAAAAACACATATAAATATATGGATTCAGGAATACAAACCGACAGAGACAGGTACTGAGATAATCAAACACCCACCCAGACACATGAGCAGAGGAAGTGAGAAAGACTAGAACACATATAAATGTAATGATTTTTACATACAAAGCAACAATCACAGTCATTGAGATAGGCAAACATCCGCCCAGACACATAGGCAAGGAGAGTGACAGAGACAAAAACACATATAAATATATGGATTCAGGCATACAAACTGACAGAGACAGGCACTGAGATAGGCAAACACCCCCCCAGACATATAAGCAGAGGAAGTGAGAGAGACAAAAACACATATAAATGTGAGGATTCTGACATACAAAGAAACAATCACAGGCATTGAGACAGACAAACATCCGTCCAGACACATAGGCAAGGAGAGCGAGAGTGAAAAAAACACATATAAATATATAGATTCATACATACAAAGGAACAATCATAGGCATTGAGATAGGCGAACACCCGCCCAGACACATAAGTAGAGGAAGTGAAAGAGACAAAAACACATATAAATATATAGATTCTGACATACAAATAGACAAAGACAGTCACTGAGATAAGCAAACATCCGCCCAGAAACATAGGCATGGAGAGTGAGAGAGACAAAAACACATGCAAATATATTGATTCAGGCATACAAACCGACAGATCCAGGCATTGAGATAGGCAAACACCTGCCCAGACACATAAGCAGAGGAAGTGAGGGAGACAAAAACACATATAAAGATATAGATTCAGGCATACAAACCGACAGAGACAGGCACAGAGATAGGCAAACACCCACCCAGACACATAAGCAGAGGAAGTGAGAGAGACAAAAACACATATAAATATATGGATTCTGACATACAAACCGACAAAGACAGGCATTGAGATAGGCAAACACCTGCCCAGACACATAAGCAGAGGAAGTGAGAGAGACAAAAACACATATAAATATATGGATTCAGGCATACAAACCGACAGAGACAGGCACTGAGAAAAGCAAACACCCGCCCAGAGACATAAGCATAGGAAGTGAGAGAGAAAAAAACACCTATAAATTTGAGGATTCTAACATAAAAAGCAACACTCACAGGCATTGAGATAGGCAAACATCCGCCCAGACACATAGGCAAGGAGAGTGAGAGAGAAAAAAGCACATATAAATATATGGATTCAGCCATACAAACTGACAGAGACAGGCATTGAGATAAGCAAACACCCCCCCAGACAGATAAGCAGAGGAAGTGAGAGAGACAAAAACACAGATAAATGTAAGGATTCTGACATACAAAGAAACAATCACAGGCATTGAGACAGACAAACAGCCACCCAGACACATAGGCAAGGAGAGCGAGAGTGACAAAAACACATATAAATATATAGATTCAGACATACAAAGAACAATCATAGGCATTTAGATAGGCGAACACCCGCCCAGACACATAAGTAGAGGAAGTGAAAGAGACAAAAATACATATAAATATATAGATTCTGACATACAAATCGACAAAGACAGTCACTGAGATAAGCAAACATCCGCCCAGACACATAGGCAAGGAGAGTGAGAGAGACAAAAACACATGCAAATATATTGAGTCAGGCATACAAACCGAAAGAGACAGGCATTGAGATAGGCAAACACCCACCCAGACACACAAGCAGAGGAAGTGAGGGAGACAAAAACATATATAAATATATGGATTCTGACATACAAACCGACAGAGACAGGCACTGAGATAAGCAAACAACCGCCCAGACACATAAGCAGAGGAAGTGAAAGAGACAAAAACACATATAAATATATAGATTCAGGCATGCAAACCGACAGACACAGGCATTGAGATAGTCAAAAACCCACCCAGACACATAAGCAGAGGAATTGAGGGAGACAAAAAACACATACAAAATATATGGATTCTGACATACAAACCGACAAAGACAGGCATTGAGATAGGCAAATATCCGCCAAGGCACATAAGTAGAGGAAGTGAAAGAGACAAAAATACATATAAATATATAGATTCTGACATACAAAGCAACAATCACAGGCATTGAGATAGGCAAACATCCGCCCAGACACATAGGCAAAGAGAGCGAGAGTGACAAAAACACATATAAATATATAGATTCAGACATACAAAGGAACAATCACAGGCATTGAGATAGGCAAACACCCGCCCAGACACATAAGTAGAGGAAGTGAAAGAGACAAAAATACATATAAATATATAGATTCTGACATACAAATCGACAAAGACAGTCACTGAGATAAGCAAACATCCGCCTAGACACATAGGCAAGGAGAGTGAGAGAGACAAAAACACAACCAAATATATTGATTCATACATACAAACCGACAGAGACAGGCATTGAGATAGGCAAACACCCGCCCAGAAACATAAGCAGAGGAAGTGAGGGAGACAAAAAACACATATAAATATATGGATTCTGACATACAAACCGATATAATATATGGATTCAGGCATACAAACCGACAGAGACAGGCACTGATATAGGCAAACACCCCCCCAGACATATAAGCAGAGGAAGTGAGAGAGACAAAACACATATAAATGTAAGGATTCTGACATACAAAGAAACAACACAGGCATTGAGACAGACAAACTTCCACCCAGACACATAGGCAAGGAGAGCGAGAGAGACAAAAACACATATAAATATATAGATTCAGACATACAAAGGAACAATCATAGGCATTGAGATAGGCGAACACCCGCCCAGACACATAAGAAGAGGAAGTGAAAGAGACAAAAATACATATAAATATATAGATTCTGACATACAAATCGACAAAGACAGTCACTGAGATAAGCAAACATCCGCCTAGACACATAGGCAAGGAGAGTGAGAGAGACAAAAACACAACCAAATATATTGATTCATACATACAAACCGACAGAGACAGGCATTGAGATAGGCAAACACCCGCCCAGAAACATAAGCAGAGGAAGTGAGGGAGACAAAAAACACATATAAATATATGGATTCTGACATACAAACCGACAAAAACAGGCATATAGATAGGCAAACATCCGCCCAGACACATAAGCAGAGGAAGTGAGAGAGACAAAAACACCTATAAATATATAGATTCTGACATACAAATCGACAAAGACAGGCATTGAGATAAGCAAACATCCGCCCAGACACATAGGCAAGGAGAGTAAGAGAGACAAAAACACATCCAAATATATGGATTCAGGCATACAAACCGACAGAGACAGGCATTGAGATAGGCAAACACCCGCCCAGACACATAAGCAGAGGAAGTGAGGGAGACAAAAAACACATATAAATATATGGATTCTGACATACAAAGCGACAAAGACAGGCATTGAGATAGGCAAACATCCGCCCAGACACATAAGCAGAGAAAGTGAGAGAGACAAAAACACCTATGAATATATAGATTCTGACATACAAATCGACAAAGACAGGCATTGAGATAAGCAAACATCCGCCCAGACACATAAGCAAGGAGAGTTAGAGAGACAAAAACACATGCAAATATATAGATTCAGGCATACAAACCGACAGAGACAGGCATTGAGATAGGCAAACACCCGCCCAGACACATAAGCAGAGGAAGTGAGGGAGACAAAAACACATATAAATATATGGATTCTGACATACAAACCGACATTGAGATAGGCAAACATCCGCCCAATCGCATAAGCAGAGGAAGTGGGAGAGATAACAACACATATAAATGTAAGGATTCCGACACACAAACCAGCAAAGACAGGCATTGAGATAGGCAAACGCCCGCCCAGACAAATAAGCAGAGGAAGTGAGGGAAACAAAAACACATATAAATATATGGATTCAGGCATACAAACCGACTGAGACAGGCACCGAGATAAACAAACACCCGCCCAGAGACATAAGCATAGGAAGCGACAGATACAAAAAAACTTATAAATATAATGATTCAGGCATAAAAAGGAACAATCACAGGCATTGAGATAAGCAATCATCCACCCAGACAAATAAGCCTAGGAAGTGAAGCAGACTAAAAATCATACAAAGATATAGATTCTAACATACAAATCGAAACAACAGTTACTGAGATAAACAAACATCCGCCCAGATACATATGCAGGGAGAGTAAGAGAGACAAAAACACATGCAAATATAGCGATTCAGGCATACAAACCGACAGAGACAGGCATTGAGATAGGCAAACATCCGCCCAGACACATAGGCCCAGAGGAAGTGAGAGAGACAAAAACACATATAAATAAATGGATTCTGACATACAAACCGACAATGACAGGCATTGAGATAGGAAAACTCTCGCTCAGACGCACAGTCATAGTGAGAGAGATATCCAAAAAGTTGGGTTGATCGAGGTTCACTTAGTGTGGCCCTATCTCTATGCCTGCCATTGTTGGTTTGTATGTCAGATTCCATTTATTTATATGTGTTTTTGTCTCTCTCACTTCCTCTGCTTATGTGTCTGGGAGGGTGTTTGCATATCTCAATGCCTGTCATTGTTGCTTTCTATGTCTGACTCTCTATCTTTGCACGTGTTTTTTTTTCTCTCTCACTCTCTGGGCCTTTGTGTCTGGGCGGATGTTTGCTTATCTCAGTGTCTGCCTTTTCCGGTTTGTATGTGAGAATCCATTTATTTATTAGTGTTTTTGTCACTCTCACTTCCTCTGCTTATGTGTCTAGGTGGATGTTTGCCTATCTCAATGGCTATCTCTGTCGGTTTGTATGCCTGAATCGATTTATTTGCATGTGTTTTTGTCTCTCTTACTCTCCTTGCCTATGTGTCTGGGAGGATGTTTCCTTATCTCAATTCATGTCTTTGTCGATTTGTACGTCCGAATCTATATATTTATAGGTGTTTTTGTCTCTCGCACTTCCTCTGCTTATGTTTCTGGGCGGATGTTTGCCTATCTCAATGCTTGTGATTGTTGCTTTGTATGTCAGAAACCTTACATTTATATGTGTTTTTGTCTCTCTCACTTCCTCTGCTTATGTGTCTGGGCGGGTGTTTGCTTATCTCAGTGCCTGTCTCTTTCAGTTTGTATGCCTGAATCCATATATTTATATGTGTTTTTGTCTCCCTCACTTACTCTGCTCATGTGTCTGGGTGGGTGTTTGCCTATCTCAATGCCTGTCTTTGTTGGTTTGTGCGTCAAAATCCTTACATTTATATGTGTTTTTATCTCTCCCACTTCCTCTGCTTATGTGATTGGATGGATGTTAGCCTATCTCAATGCCTGTCTTTGTCGGTTTGTATGTCAGAATCCATATATTTATGTGTTTTTTGTCTCCCTCACTTCCTCTGCTTATGTGTCTGGGCGGGTGTTTGCCTATCTCAATGCCTGTCTCTGTCGGTTTGTATGTCTGAATCAATATATTTGCATGTGTTTTTGTCTCTCTTACTCTCCTTGCCTATGTGTCTGGGAGGATGTTTGCTTATCTCAGTGACTGTCTTTGTCGATTTGTATGTCAGAATCTATGTATTTATAGGTGTTTTTGTCTCTTTCACTTCCTCTACTTATTTGTCTTGGGCGGGTGTTTGCCTATCTCAATGCATGTGATTGTTCCTTTGAATGTCTGAATCCATATATTTATACGTTTTTTTGTCACTCTCGCTCTCCTTGCCTATGTGTCTGGGCGGATGTTTGTCTATCTCAATGCCTGTGATTGTTGCTTTGTATGTCAGAATCCTTACATTTATATGTGTTTTTGTCTCTCCCACTTCCTCTGCTTATGTGTCTGGGTGGTTGTTTGCTTATATCAGTGCCTGTCTCTGTCAGTTTTTATGCCTGAATCCATATATTTATATGTGTTTTTGTCTCTCTCTCACTCTCCTTGCCTATGTGTCTTGGCGGATGTTTGCATATCTCAATGCCTGTGATTGTTGCTTTGTATGTCAGAATCCTTACATTTATATGTGTTTTTGTCTCTCTCATTTCCTCTGCTTATGTCTCTGGGCGGATGTTTCCTTATCTCAGTACCTGTCTCTGTCGGTTTGTATGTCTGAATTCATATATTCATATGTGTTTTCGTCTTCCTCACTTCCTCTGCTTATGTGTCTGGGCTGGTGTTTGCCTATCAATGCCTGTGTTTGTAGGTTTATGTGTCAGAATCCTTACATTTATAAGTGTTTTTGTCTCTCTCTCACTTCCTCTGCTTATGTGTCTTGTCGGATGTTTGCCTATCTCAATGTCTGTCTTTGACGGTTTGTATTTCAGAATCCATATATTATGTGTCTGGGTGGGTGTTTGCCTATCTCAATGCCTGTCTCTGTCGGTTTGTATGCCTGAATCAAAATATTTGCATGTGTTTTTGTCTCTCTCACTCTCCTTGCTTATGTGTTTGGGTGGGTGTTTACTTATATAAGTGGCTCTCGTTGTAGATTTGTCGGTCAGAATCATTAAATTTATATGTGTTTTTGCCTCTTTCACTTCCTCTGAATATGTTATTAGACAGATGTTTGCTTATCTCAGTACCTGTCTCTGTTTGTTTGTATGCCTGATTCCTTACATTTATACGTGTTTTTGTCTCTCTCCCTTCCTCTGCTTATGTGTCTGGGCGGATGTTTGCCTATCTCAATGCCTGTCTTTGTCTGATTGTATGTCAGAATCCTTACATATTTATATGTGTTTTTGTCTCCCTCACTTCCTCTGCTTATGTGTCTGAGCGGGTGTTTCCTATCTCACTGCCCATCTCTGTCGGTTTGTATGCCTGAATCCATATATTTATATGGGTTTTTGTATGCCTGTGGGATTCAAGAAAGAATTTGCTACTTACTGACAATTTTTCCTAATTTCTTGAATTGAATTTCTGCATTGTGTATCCAAGTGGTGAGCTCAAGAAAGAAATTGTTGCTCACAATTTCTTCCTAATTTAATGAAATGAATAGAACTGTTCTAAAGAATAAAAACGGGTTAAGCTTAAAGATATTTATTGCTTAAAAACATTAATAGATTTTTTGAGAAACAACACATATTTACATAAAAATAGTACTTAAAGTTCACCGTGTCTTATGCATTTATCGCGATCGGGTATGTCCTTAGGTATCCACTGCGCAAAGAACCTAACCTCGTCTTCAGGACGGTGATAAGCCTCATCACATTTAGGACACTTAGATTTTTCTAGATTGAAAAGTGGAATCCTAGGGTCACACTTTTGAATTAAAACTTTATCTGTAGGTACATTACCCTTTACATAGAGTGCTTCAACCCCAAAAAAGCTGCAAATTTCACTGACTTCCTCCTGGACATTTCTCAGTTCCTGATCACTATTATTAAGTGGCGTAATCACTCTATCGTAGAATCCCCGTCTATTTATATAACGTAATGTAGTACTCCACAAGCTTTTATTATACTCAAACATATTATAGTTCACTATCCAATGATAACAGTCAATTTCTTCGAGTTCCATAGACAATAATAAAAATGCACATTCAAATATAACACCACAAGATGATTTTTTTTTAAACCGATAAATTCTGTGTCTTATACTTCTATCATCTTGGAAGCTATTAATGTAGTTTTTACGTAGAGAAGTACTTCACCAAGCGTTTATACTTTCGCTCAAGGTTGAATGGAGTTATGGCTAGGGGGATGAGTCCAAAAACCATCTGAATTCATTGTGGAGAGGAGCCATAGAACCCTTAGAATTCATTGTGGGGAGGAGTCATAAAACTCTCGGTATCTATTGCATGCAAATGAGGCCTGGAAATTATAATTATTTTGTATAAATTCTATTGATTGAATCCATAAGATGAACTCAAGAAAGAGTTGGTTACTTACTTACAATTTTTTCATGATGACAAATCCAGCACAAGATGATTGTAGAGGACTCTTTTCATTTTAATAGATAATTATTGTCAATGCTATCCGATGTACCCGACAAATGATATCGATAAAGAATTTTAATAAAGAATTTATTCAATTTGATACTTAAATTATGTCAGTGTTATCAAACGTATCTGTCAAAAGACATTGATAAAGAATTTATTCACTCTGATAGTTAGATTCCATCAAAGCTATCCCAACTATCTGTCAATAGATGTTGATAGAGAATTTATTCATTCTTATACTTAAATTTTCTCTACGTTAACCAATCTATCCGACACATGATGTATGCAAATTCCTTTTCTTATATCTCTGATGTTTTAATAGACATTCTAAACGTTTGATATGATGTCTTACTTTAAAAATACTGAAAATATAACAATGTAATGTATATCATATTTTGAACGAAATAATGTCATGTAGAATATTAATACAAAATAATATATTATTATTATACATTATCAATATCAATGAACAACTTTGGACATTTTGAATCTGTTTCATAAAATGGTTCACCATGTTCTCTCTTGATACTATAGCTGTTGTCTCCTCTTAGTTCGTAATCAGTAGAATAATCATTATTCCATTTTGAGTCACACAATTTTTACAGGTGTGTCATCGATAGGCTCAATATGCTTTTCGTCTTTGGTATTATTTGGTTCATTTACTATTTGATCAATGGCAGTAACGTTTGCTGGTACTTTTTTTTTCATCGTATCATCTTTATATTCCTTAGTGATATTTTCTGCCAATACCCTTTTTATTTTTCTGGCAACTTCACTGTCTATTATCACACTATTTTTACACAGGTAACAGTTCCAGCACGTAGACAAGATATGGTTTATGATATTAGTAGAAGAGTTGGCATTTCTTTTCGTCTTTGCTTTCATTTGAATGCTAATACCTGAAAGCTGACGATATGGTTTAAAACTGGGTAACGTGTTATCACAAGCACTAGCAAGAAGATGCCGTAGTACTCCACAAGCTTTTATTATACTCAAACATATTATAGTTCACTATCCAATGATAACAGTCAATTTCTTCGAGTTCCATAGACAATAATAAAAATGCACATTCAAATATAACACCACAAGATGATTTTTTTAAAACTGATAAATTCTGTGTCTTACAGTCCTATCATCTTGGAAGCTATTAATGTAGTTGTTACGTAGAGAAGTACTTCATCAAGCTTTTATACCTTCGCTCAAGGTTGAATGGAGTTATGGCTAGGGGGATGAGTCCTAAAACCATCTGAATTCACTGTGGAGAGGAGTTATAAAACCCTTTGAATTCATTGTGGGGAGGAGTCATAGAACTCTCGGTATCTATTGCATGCAAATGAAGTCTGGAAATTGCAATTATTTTTTTATAATTTCTGTATTGTGTATACAAGAGGTGAATTCAAGAAAGAGTTTGTTACTTACTTACAATTTTTTCATAATGACAAATCCGACAACGGCTGATGATAAAGAATTTATTCATTCTAATAGATAGATTTTGTCAATGTTATCTGACGTACCCGACAAATGATATTGATAAAGCATTTTAATAAAAAATTTGTTCAATTTGATACTTAAATCATGTCAGTGTTATCAAACGTATCTGCCAAAAGACATTGATAAAGAATTTATTCACTCTGATTAGTTAGATTCCATCAAAGCTATCCCAACTATCTGTCAATAGATGTTGATAGAGAATTTATTCATTCTTATACTTAGATTTTCTCTACGTTAACCTATCTATCCGACATATGATGTATGCAGATTCCTTTTCTTACATTTCCGATGTTTTAATAGACATTCTAAACGTTTGATATGCTGGCTTACTCTAAAAATAATGAACACATAACAATGTAATGCACAACATATTTTTAATGAAATAATGTCATGTAGAATATTAATACAAAAAATATATTATTATTATACATTATCAATATCAATGAACAGCTTTGGACATTTTGAATCTGTTCCATAAAATGGTTCACCATGTTCTCTCTTGATACTATAGCTGTTGTCTTCTCTTAGTTCGTAATCAGTAGAATAATCATTATTCCATTTTGAGTCACACAATTTTTACAGGTGTGTCATCGATAGGCTCAATATGCTTTTCGTCTTTGGTATTATTTGGTTCATTGACTGTTTGATCAATGGCAGTAACGTTTGCTGGTACTTTGTTTTTAATCGATTCATCTTTATATTCCTTAGTAATATTTTCTGCCAATACCCTTTTTATTTTTCTGGCAACTTCACTGTCTATTATCACACTATTTTTACAAAGGTAACAGTTCCAGCACGTAGACAAGATATGGTTTATGATATTAGTAGAAGAGTTGGCATTTCTTTTCGTCTTTGCTTTCATTTGAATGCTAATACCTGAAAGCTGACGATATGGTTTAACACTGGGTAACATGTTACCACAAGCACTAGTATGAAGATACCCCTCTTCATCAAATATAATTTTTATATTGGCATTCTTTTTTAGTTCAATCATTTCCGGAGATTTTAATCTCGCATATCCATCATCATAAGAGGTGAATTTTTTTGGTGCTCTAAAGAAATTTAATTCCATACTGTCATGACAATGCAAGCATACATTTCCGATAGTGTTACCACTGGTTCTTATTTCATAGTTAAAATACTTCTCTTTGTCAGCATTCAATGCTACAATAACACTATCATGTGAACACACTTTCTTAAAATGCTTCATATTCACTTCTTAGAGATTTGAGTTGTGTTTATTTTTCCAGTGGGTAAAAAATACTGATTTAATACATTCAATAAACTAGGTAGTGTCGATAAACGGACATAGAGTATCATTGGGAAAGCCGCATCGTGTCTCTGAGCAAGCATGGAGTACAATTGTTAGAGACATAAACATATTTCATGTCATTTTAAGATACGTGAAAAAAAAGTCAAAAAAAAAAATTTAGTCTAATAAAAAAAAGTGCTACTACAAACAATATTTTTCTAATAGTAAAAGTTGCGACTAACATTTCTATATCATTCTCATTTTGAATTGGGAAAATATTAAATGTGATTTCTTTTATTTTTAAGTATGTTACATGCCATTTCAAGAGATGTAAAAAAAAGTTGAAAAAATATATCATGTTAAGAAAAAAAAAATGAGGGGAGGGGGGGGGGAATTGGAGGGGAGGGGCCCCCTTCGAGTTTGGGGATAGGGGACCTTTGGGGGTTGAGGTCCCTGGTGGTTAGGGTCATCGGTGCTTATGATCCTTGGCGATTGGTACTCGTCTACACCTCACTACTTGATTTGTAAGGATTTCTATGGATTGTTCTGAATTTCATTATTAAAATTCTTTTCTTGCCATCTACATCTCTCTTAGTATCAGCTTTTCCGTATACTATAACGTTAAACTCTATTTTAAATTGACAACACTGTTCAAACGCCACTTGTGTATTATACAGAACACATCGAAGAAGTAAAGCTAGGTCAAGTCATAAGACCATTTTATCATCTTTAACCATTTCCATAGATTGATATTGTTCCAAATTTATAATAAATAAACTATGAGTTAACATGCTCTTCGAGATTACCTTAACTGCTAATCGGTTTAACCCTTTTTTCTCCACCTTCATATGATCCAATTCGCAAATGTTATCTAACTCTTTTTGCCTTATCATTCGCATAATATCGTTCGTACAGTTCAATTCACGAATCTCTTATCCTTTTTTGCAAATAGAGTTGGCTTTTAGGCAAAATGTTCTAACAGCGTATGGCAATCAAATAATTCTGAGTGTAGCATCCGATTTTTTGATTAGCAGCGACACATTGCTAAGAAACTAGTCTAGAGTTAAGGCAATTGTCAAAAAAATAGGTGTTGCCTCAGAAACCCGTCTGATTGCAGGGGATACTCACTCTCTTTGAAAAGGTGTATAGCCTCACGCAAATAGCATGGTAATTCCTATAGCTTTATGCAAAATGGTACCTACTACTCTACTTGAATGGACAGAGAAAAAGAGAAAAAATTGAGGAATGAAAGGGACAACATCGAGGAAAGTTCACTGGCCGAAAATTATCCCCGTTTTTGTTTGGTTCTCTTATTTCTGAAATTTCTTCTTCGTCACTTTTATTCCTCGTATTTGTCCAGATAACCTATACTTTCAAATCGTATTTTTATACAAACAATGTCTCATGACTGATCAGGAAATTTTTCCGAGCTTGTGGAGGGTAAAGTTGCAAAAAAAATCGAGGAAGGGAAAGGGAACAAGTTTGAAGAAAAAGTTACCAAGGAAGATTATATTTCCTTCACGTCCAAAATTCTGTATTGTTTTCATCTAAGGAGGAGTAATCGCTCGGTTTGTCTCCTCTCTCTGTTCGTCTCCCATCACGCGCAACTTCACGAGTTTCTTTACAGTCTAAAACTCTTTTTGGTTTTGGTTTTTACAAATGGTGAGGGCCACCAATTTCAGCCAGAACCTCATTGTAAGCGATTCTTTATTTTTTTTTGTGAATACATCTGATTTTGCTGTATTGACAAATTCCTCGCGGAAACATAGTACTTCAAAAATAATTACCTGAAAAAGCCTGCATATCTAAATTAGCATTGTTCATACCAACCGTGTAAATGAGCGTTATAGCCATAATTAAGAGGCAAAAGAGCGTTAGCTCTCTCTTTCGTTATACCAACTTCTTTTATTGTATCGTTTCGTTCCATTGATGAGTGGTTGAATTAATACTACCTTTTTTATGAAAGAAAAGGGTTATTAGTGTTTACCTAATCGTTAACCCTTTTGAGACCCAATTCAAACATCAGTAACGCACAATATGGTGTATGTTTAGGTAAAAATTTGAGCTACCTGTTGATATAGTATACATATTGTTCCGGCTAAACCTTGATCAATTTTTGTAAGCCCTGGGTCTTATTTAGTGGCGCGTGGCGGATATTATTAGGGTTTTCTTTAACAAGACCATTCCTGGATTACAGGGTTGGGGTGATGATACAGGGTAGACCCTCCGGACGACCTTTTGCTAAGTGTGATGACACTGATCATGCAATTCGACACCATTTGCGCAAACTCAAACATGAGTGCCTAAGGTTGACACGTGGGTTTAAAAAGGAACTAAATATTTGTTCTCAAAACAAAGGACACAAGGAAAACCAGACTGCTTGGCGAATTTTAAGGCAAATTCGAAAAAAATCTTGGTATTTGTAAAGAAAGATGGTATCTACTTTTGCGAATTAAGGAAAGTGAATTTAGTCTGCTTTACATCTTTGTTTGTGAAAAATCAAAAGAAAAGAAGCTGAGGTGGAAGATTCAAAATGTACCGTTTTAGCGAAATTATTTGAATTTAAAAAAAAAGGAAGGGGCCTTTCCCCCTTACAGAGGAATGATAGTAGCCAATCAAAGGAAGGGTTTAAATTTCTTAAGGTAGCCGCAGATTTATATTTTTAACAGTAATATGGGATCAAATGTGAGCAAAAAATAAGCAGTAATTTGCAATAATCTACATAATATATATAATCTACATAGGGGAAGAAGGGAAGAAAATGACTTTTGTCTACGTAGAAATAGAATCCCTTAGACCATCCACACCGAATTAGAGCAAACGGATAAGCCGATGTATCCGTTTAGGATAGTTTGTGTTAACAAGGCTGGTCCACTTCCACCGTAACCCAATGACGCAGGTGCTCCAGCATCTCATATAGTGACTTTTTAAATTTGGGCTATATATTTGCATATTAGGGGGGGGGGGTAAGCATAGTATATAATAAACACGTAACTTAACCTAGGTACCCCCCCTAAGCCCCATCTCATATAGCATCTCATATATCTTTATTCTAATGGTAGGAATTTTCAGTTATTTTGTTTTGAGGTATTGGTATGAACATACGTACTTGTGGCTTAAATTAAACCCAACGGAATGCACTTCTGTTCGATACGGCGTGTGCCAAAGAGGAGTCATATCCCCACATATTTTTAAGATTCGTATAGCCATAGACGTATTATTAAAGAAGTATGCCGTAAGACATATATTAACGTGAAATTAGATATGCCTGTAGCAACAGTCACCTGTGTGACATTGATGATGTATCCATTTCTTTCTAGTTTTGTTTATCAACTTCCGATGAGTGGGGGGGGGGGGTCAAAAAGGTTTTGAATCGTTAGGGCTTTGTACACCCTCCTGATTCAAGCGCTCTCGTCCACAACAATTTCTATGAACTGGAATAATCAGAGGCCAAAAAGACATAACTCATAAATAAAACAGCGGATAATGGGTGCAATGTTTTTATTTTTTCGGAGGGAACTTTGTCTTGTTCCAATGAGTTTTGCCCTATTCTAATGGGCTAAAAGGTTATTTCTGTGGGCACTTCTGAGGGGGGGGGGCGGCTGAGTCTCTCAAGAAGAATTTTGGGGATGGCTACGACCCCCCCCCCCAACCAATTCCAGGAAATGTGCACCTGCGAAGCTAATACAAATAAAACGAAGACCAGTTTTGCTTTTCATCATGATGTACCAAAAACCTATTCATCTTGTGCTGAGGGTAAATATCCAGAATTGTCTGGAATTTGTTCATAGTTAGAACTTAGAAGCCCGAGCTCTTCGACTGACAGGGGTGTCCTTGGGGGGGGGCAGTTGCCCCCCCCCAATAATTTGGAGAAAAAATTATTATATAGCCCATGCCCCTTAACTTTCCAGACATGGATATCCGGATTATGGATATCCATTGCCCCCTCCCCCAATATAAATGCTGGAGATTCATCCCTGTCGACTGAGGAGGCTCAGGTGTGTCAAAAGAATGGCTCCCGATCGATTCTCAAAAGTTATACTTGGAGGAAAAATAGCAAAATGAATGTGCATTGGCCGGCTAATCTAGAACAGTGCCAGATAGAGATAGATGCAATATCGAGTATTGGTACGTGCCCTGTTTAAAGGAGTCTTCTGAGGATGGACGGCACTTAAGTAAGTGAATGTAGTATTTATGCTGAAATATGTTTTTAAATGCGTTTTTGAATGAACTTGGTCAAACAGGCTTAAAAACCACCACTTGATGGTAGTAAATAAAAAAAAACAATTTTTTTTAACTGAAAGTAAGGAGCAACATTAAAATTTAAACCGAACAGAAATTATTGCGTATATGAAAGGGGATGTCCCCTCCTCAACGCCTCGCTCTTTACGCTAAAGTTTTTTATTGTTTTAAAAAACAGAGTTGTGCTCAAGAGTTTTTTATTGTTTTAAAAAATAGAGTTGTGAGAAAGAGTCTAACTTTAGCGTAAAGAGCGAGGCGTTGAAGAGGGGACAGCCCCTTTCATATACGGAATAATTTCTGTTCGTTTTTTTAATGTTGCTCCTTACTTTCAGTTAAAAAAAAACTTGTTTTTTTTAATTTAATTTTTTAACGTTTTTGAATTAATGGAGGTTTTGATTTTGGCTCACCGTACATGAAAAATTAAAAAAAAAGATTGCATATTAATTTTACTTTAATTTAGTTAAATGGCTTTCTCGAAAGTTGTTTAATTTTAATTACGAACGTTTTTATTAGTAATAAATATAGGTAACTTACGTAACGAACTTCTATATTCATATATTTTTAATACGTATATTAGGGGGTTCGCGCCCTAGTCAATACCTCCCTTTTTATGCTAAGTTCGAATCTTATTCCAATTCTTTAAGATGAACCCCTCAATCCTAAAGGCCGTTAATTAGAGTAAATAGCATTTATGAAAGTACTAAAAAATATTGGGCTTATAGAGCGAGGTATTGACTAGGGCGCGAACCCAATTATATACTTAATAATTTCTGTTCATTTTAAGTTTTGATGTTGCTCCTTACTTTCAGTTGAAAAACTTGTTTTTTTAATTTAATTTCTGAAATTTTTTTTAATAATGCTGGTAAATCCGGCGCCCCCTTCATAGCAATGTCCCTTCCCCCATGAAAAATTCCTCCAGATAATCCCACATAACAGTAGAAAGGACCCTAGTACTCGTGACGGGAGTCCATATTTGGGCATAGAGTCCCTAGGGAGAACACCTGTGCTGTCAGTCCCAGTCCCACACCAAATATGGGCATGGAATCCCCAGGGAGAACACGTCACCGAGAAATGTCTCCGGGCGAAGTTTATTAATATCTTTGGAGTTCGTCCAAGAGAATTGTTTCCGGGTGAAGTTTATCAATGTCTGACAGGTGATGTCAAGGTTGATAGATTTGTCATGAAAGGAGAATTGTTTCCGAGCGAATTTTTTGATCATAGAGATGAAGAGATTAACGCGGGAAAGGGTTTCCTAGTAATTTGAAATGTGACCGCGCAGGGTTGTCAAAAACAAACTGAACACGCAGAAATTAAGTTTAAGGATTATTTTGACGAAATCGTTTCATACATTTTAAGGAATTATTTCGGCGAAACAGTTAGAGACATTTTAAAAGATGATTTTAGAATTTGTTTTAGAAGAGGATTTGAGGGTGAAACTCTGTGGTCGTTATAATACACAAGTTGTATTTGAGCAGTGTTGTGAGGTCCTCTACCCCAACCCCAAAGGCCCCCGGTCTCCCTAATGCCCCTCGATCCCCCAAAGACCCCCCGAACCCCTCCCCCCCCCATTTTTTTAAAATAATTTTTGAAATTTTTTAACATGGTATTTTTTTAACTTGTTTACGTATCTTAAAATGACATGAAATATGCTTATGGCTCTAGCAATCATTCAGTGTGCTTGTTCATAGACACGATGTGGCTTTACCACTGGTACTCAATGGCAGGTCATCGACACTAGCTAGTTTATTGCGTTCATTAAATCAGTATTTTTTACGCAGTGGAAGGATAAACACACAATTCATATCTGTAAGAAAGTGAAGATGAATTATTCGACGAAAGTATGTGCACATGATAAAATCATCGTTGTGTTGAATGCTGACAAGGAGAAATACCTGAACTATGAAACGAGTGCAAGTGGTAACACTATTGGCAATGTATGCGTGCGTTGTCATGACAGCGAGAAGTTAGATTTCTTTGGAGTACCCAAGAATTTCAATCGTGTAAACGGTGGATTTGCGAGAGTAACATTACCAGAGAAATCAGTGCTCAAAGAGAATGCAAACTTAAAAATAATTGTCGATGATCGGGGACAACTCCTTGCTAGTGCTTCCGGTAGCATGCTACCTGTTGATACATCCTATCATCATCTTTCCGGTATTAGCATTTTAAAGAGAACAAGAAGAAGACAAGCATACTCCTGCACTAATGTCATTAATCATATCTTGTCAATGTGCCAAAACTGCTATCTATGTAAAAATAATGGGACAATAGACAGTGAAATCGCAGGCAGAATAAAAAGGACATTAGCAGACAATATCATCAATGAATATAAAGATGAATTGAAGGAAAGTGAAGCGCAAGTGTAGTAATAATGTATAATAATGTATTTAACATATTTTTATATTAATATTCTACATGTCGTCATTTCATTAAAAATATCTTATGCATTATTTTGTTAAGTGTTCATTATTTTTAGGGTATGCTAGAACGTCAAACGTTCAGAATATCAATTAAAAAGGTCAGAGATGTAAGAAAAAGAATTTTAGAGATAAAGATACTACTAGCAGGCACAATTTTTCATAGAATGGGCATTTCACAACAAGTTCTTTTCTTAATGTCCTTCCTAAACCCATTTTACAAGTTGAAGCATCCATCCTTTTCATCCACAACTTTACTTTACAGCTTTTTGAATGCTCCAATACCAAGCAATACTTTTCAAAAGCATTTCACAACAAGTTCTTTTCATAATGTCCTTCCTAAACCCATTTTACAAGTTGAAGCATCAATCCTTTTCATCCACAACTTTACTTTACAGCTTTTGAATGCCCTAACACCAAGCAATACTTTTCATAAGGCATTTCAGAACAAGTTCTTTTCTTAATGTCCCTCCAAAAACCCATTTTACAAATTGAAGTACCCATCCTTTTCACCCACAACTTTACTTTACAGCTTTTTTGAATGCCCGACACCAAGCAATACTCTTCAAAGGGCATTTCAGAACAAGTTCTTTTCTTAATGACCTTCCTAAACCCATTTTACATGTTGAAATACTCGTCCTTTTCACCCACAACTTTACTATACTGCCTTTTTGAATGCTCCAACACCAAGCAATACTTTTCTAAGGACATTTCACAACAAGTTCTTTTCTTAATATCCTTCCTAAACCCATTTTACAGTATTTTTTTAACTTTTTTACGTATCTTAAATAACATAAAATATGCTTACGGCTCTACCAATCGTACTCTGTGCTTGTTCATAGACACGACGCGGCTTTCCCACTGGTACTCTATGGCAGGTTATCGACACTACCTAGTTTATTGCATGCATTAAATTTACGCAGTGGAAGGATAAACACACAATTCATATCTGTAAAAAGTGAAGATGAATTATTCGATGAAAGTATGTGCACATGATAAAATCATCGTCGTATTGAATGCTGACAAGGAGAAATACCTGAAATATGAAACGAGTGCAAGTGGTAACACTATTGGAAATGTATGCATGCGTTGTCATGACAGCGAGAAGTTAGATTTCTTTAGAGTACCCAAGAATTTCAATCGTGTAAACGGTGGATATGCGAGAGTAACATTACCAGAAAAATTAGTGCTCGAAGAGAATGCAAACTTAGAAATAATAGTTGATGAAGAGGGACAACTTCTAGCTAATGGTTCTGGTAGCATGTTAGCCGTTGATAGATCTTATCGCTATCTTTCCGGTGTTAGCATTCGAATGAAAGCAAAAGGAAAAAGAAGACATGCATACAGCTGCACCAACATCATAAATCATATCTTGTCAATGTGCCAAAACTGCTATCTATGTAAAAATAACGTAACAATAGACAGTGAAATCGCAGGCAGAATAAAAAGGACATTAGCAGACAATATCATCAATGAATATAAAGATGAATTGACGGAAAGTGAAGAGCAAGTGTACTAATAATGTATAATAATGTTTTTAACATATTTTTATATTAATATTCTACATGTCATTATTTCATTAAAAATATCTTATGCATTATTTTGTTAAGTGTTCATTATTTTTAGGGTATGCTAGAATGTCAAACGTTCAGAATATCTATTAAAAAGGTCAGAGATGTAAGAAAAAGAATTTTAGAGATAATGATACTACTAGCAGGCTCAATTTTTCATAGAAGATAGAAAAGTTCAAGTTCTCTTCTGAATTTTACCAAAGAACACAATTCAATTCTAATTTCACCAGAGAAAATAAAAAGCTTCCACTTCAGTTTTAAGTTCACCTAGACATAAAAAATTTAAAGTTCACTTCTAAATTTTTCCGCAGAAAATAGGAAAAGTTATACTATGATTGTGATTATTTTCCATGAAGATAAAAAGTTTCACTTTAATTCTAAATTTTCTTAAATTCAATTCCGACTTTTCTCAAAGAGTCAAATTTAAAGTTCTGTTCCAAATATTTCCCCGGAAGGAGAAAAGTTCAACTTCGATTCTGAATTTTCTCAATGAAAATGAGATAAGTTATTGATCAATTCTATTTCCCCAAAATAATATAAAAAGTTTCCACTTCAGTTCAGATTTTTCTCAGAGATGAAAAAATTTAAAGTTGTGTTCCAAATATTTTCCCGAAAGAAGAAAAGTTCAACTTCGATTCTGAATTTTTCTCAAATGAAAATGAAATAA
The DNA here is from genome assembly GCF_049724085.1 of Artemia sp. Qi Xiang Cuo. Classification (NCBI taxonomy): domain Eukaryota; kingdom Metazoa; phylum Arthropoda; class Branchiopoda; order Anostraca; family Artemiidae; genus Artemia; species Artemia sp. Qi Xiang Cuo. Next base: position 29,456,735 of record NC_142809.1, read on the forward strand.
GTTATTGATCAATTCTATTTCCCTAAAATAATATAAAAAGTTTCCACTTCAGTTCAGATTTTTCTCAAAGAGATGAAAAAATTTAAAATACTGTTCCAAATTTTTTATAGAAGATAGAAAAGTTCATGTTCTCTTCTGAATTTTACCAAGGAACACAATTCAATTCTAATTTCTCCAGAAAAAATAAAAAGTTTCCACTTCAGTATTAAGTTCACCAAGACATAACAAATATTAAGCTCTGTTCTAAATTTTTCCATAGAAGATAGGAAAAGCTATACTATGATTGTGATTATTTTCTATGAAGATAAAAAGTTTCACTTTAATTCTAAATTTTCTTAAATTCAGTTCCGACCTTTCTCAAAGAGATTAAAAAATTTAAAGTTCTGTTCCAAATATTTTCTCTGAAGGAGAAACGTTCAACTTCGATTCTGAATTTTCTCAATGAAAATGACATAAGTTATTGATCAATTCTATTTTCCCAAAATAATATTAAATTTTCCACTTCAATTCAGATTTTTCTCAAAGAGATGAAAAATTTAAAATACTGTTCGAAATTTTTCATATAAGATAGAAAAGTTCAAGTTCTCTTCTGAATGTTACCAGCGAACATAATTCAATTATAATTTCTCAAAAGAAAATAAAAAGCTTCCACTTCACTTTTAAGCTCACCAAGACATAAAAAATTAAAAGTTTACTTCTAAATTTTTCCGGATAGGAAAAGTTATACTATGATTGTGATTATTTTCCATGAAGATAAAAAGTTTCACTTTAATTCTAAATTTTCTTCAATTCAATTCAGATTTTTCTCAAAGAGATGAAAAAATTTAAAATATTGATCCAAATTTTTCATAGACGATAGAAAAGTTCAAGTTCTCTTCTGAATTTTACCAAAGAACATAATTCAATTCTAATTTCTCCAGAGAAAATAAAAAAGCTTCCACAGATTATTTTCAATGAAGATAAAAAGTTTCACTTTAATTCCAAATTTTCTTAAATTCAGTTCCGGCCTTTCTCAAAGAGATGAAAAATTTAAAGTTGTGTTCCAAATATTGCCACGGAAGAAGAAAAAGTCCAGATTAGATACTAAATTTTGTTAATAAAAATGAAATAAGTTATTGATCAATTCTGTTTCCCCAAAATAATAGAATTGTTTGTGGAATAAACATTGTTTAGTTCAATACAAATTTTTTTCAAAGAGATGAAAAATCTTGAATAGTGTTCCAAATATTTCTTAGAAGATAGAAAAGTTCAAGTTCTCTTCTGAATTTTAGCAAAGAACATAATTCAATTCTAATTTCTCAAGAGAAAATAAAAAGCTTCCACTTCAGTTTTAAGTTCACCAAGAAATAAAAAATTTAAAGTTCACTTCCAAATTTTTCATAGAAGATAGAAAAGTTCAAGTTCTCTTCTGAATTTTACCAAAGAACACAATTCAATTCTAATTTCACCAGAGAAAATAAAAAGCTTCCACAGATTATTTTCCATGAAGATAAAACGTTTCACTTTAATTATAAATTTTCTTAAATTCAATTCCGACATTTCTTAATGAGATGAAAAAATTTAAAGTTCTGTTCCAAATATTTCCCCGGAAGAAGAAAAGTTCAAATTCGATTCTGAATTTTCTCAATGAAAATGAAATAAGTTATTGATCAATTCTATTTCCCCAAAATAACATAAAAAGTTTCCACTTCAGTTCAGATTTTTCTCAGAGATGAAAAAATTTAAAATACTGTACCAAATTTTTCTTAGAAAATAGAAAAGTTCAAATTCTCTTCTGAATTTTAGCAAAGAACATAATTCAAATCTAATTTCTCCAGAGAAAATAAAAAGCTTCCACTTCAGTTTTAAGTTCACCAATACATAAAAAATTTAAAGTTCACTTCCAAATTTTTCATAGAACATAGAAAAGTTCAAGTTCTCTTCTGAATTTTTCCAAAGAACACAATTCAATTCTAATTTCACCAGAGAAAATAAAAAGCTCCCACCGATTATTTTCCATGAAGATAAAAAGTTTCACTTTAATTATAAATTTTCTTAAATTCAATTCCGACTTTTCTCAAAGAGATGAAAAATTTTAAAGTTCTGTTCCAAATATTTTCCCGGAAGAAGAAAAGTTCAACTTCGATTCTGAATTTTCTCAATGAAATTGAAATAAGTTATTGATCAATTCTATTTTCCCAAAATAATATAAAAAGTTTCCAATTCAGTTCAGATTTTTTTCAAAGAGATGAAAAAATTTAGAATACTTTTCAAAATTTGTTTTAGAAGATAGAAAAGTTCATGTTCTCTTCTAGATTTTATCAAAGAACATAATTAAATTCTAATTCTTACATGGAAAATTAAAAGCTTCTACTTTAGTTTTAAGTTGATCAAGACACAGAATATTTAAAGTTCACTTCAAAATTTTTCATAGAAGATAGAAAAGTCCAAGTTCTCTTCTGAATTTTACCAAAGAACACAATTCAATTCTAATTTCACCAGAGAAAATAAAAAGCTTCCACAGATTATTTTCCATGAAGATAAAAAGTTTCACTTTAATTCTAAATTTTCTTAAATTCAATTCCGACTTTTCTCAAAGAGATGAAAAATTTTAAAGTTCTGTTCCAAATATTTCCCCGGAAGAAGAAAAGTTCAGCTTCGATTCTGAATTTTCTCAATGAAAATGAAATAAGTTATTGATGAATTCTATTTCCCCAAAATAATATAAAAAGTTTAAACTTCAGTTCAGATTTTTTTCAAAGAGATGAAAAAATTTAAAATACTGTTCCAAATTTTTCTTAGAAGATAGAAAAGTTCAAGTTCTCTTCTGAATTTTAGCAAAGAAGATAATTCAATTCTAATTTCTCCAGAGAAAATAAAAAGCTTCCACTTCAGTTTTAAGTTCACCAAGACATAAAAAATTTAAAGTTCAGTTCTAAATTTTTCCATAGAAGATAGGAAAAGTTATACTATGATTGTGATTATTTTCTATGAAGATAAAAAGTTTCAGTTTAATTCTAAATTTTCTTAAATTCAGTTCCGACTTTTTTCAAAGAGATGAAAAACTTTTAAGTTCTGTTCCAAATATTTTCCCGGAAGAAGAAAAGTCCCAAGACATAAAAAATTTAAAGTTCACTTATAAATTTTTCCGTAGAAGATAGGAAAAGCTATACTATGATTGTGATTATTTTCCATGAAGATAAAAAGTTTCACTTTCTTTCTAAATTTTCTTAAATTCAGTTCCGACTTTTCTCAAAGAGATGAAAAAATTTTAAGTTCTGTTCCAAATTTTTCATAGAAGATATGAAAAGTTCAAGTTCTCTTCTGAATTTTAGCAAAGAACATAATTCAATTCTAATTTCTCCAGAGAAAATAAAAAGCTTCCACTTCAGTTTTATGTTCACCAAGACATAAAAAATTTTAAAGTTCAGTTCTAAATTTTTCCCTAGAAGATAGGAAAAGTTATACTATGATTGTGATTATTTTCCATGAAGATAATAAGTTTCACTTTAATTCTAAATTTTCTTAAATTCAATTCCGACCTTTTTCAAAGAGATAAAAAAATTTAAAGTTCTGTTCCAAATATTTTCCCGAAAGAAGAAAAGTTCAACTTCGATTCTGAATTTTCTTAATGAAAATGAAATAAGTTATTGATCAATTCTATTTCCCCAAAATAATATAAAATGTTTCCACTTCAGTTCAGATTTTTCTCAAAGAGATGAACAAATTTAAAATGCTGTACCAAATTTTTCTTAGAAGATAGAAAAGTTCAAGTTCTCTTCTGAATTTTAGCAAATAACATAATTCAATTCTAATTTCTCCAGAGAAAATAAAAAACTTCCACTTCAGTTTTAAGTTCACCAAGACATAAAAAATTTAAAGTTCACTTCCAAATTTTTCATAGAAGATAGAAAAGTTCAAGTTCTCTACTGAATTTTACCAAAAAACACAATTCAATTATAATTTCACCAGAGAAAATAAAAAGCTTCCACAGATTATTTTCCATGAAGATAAAAATATTCACTTTAATTATAAATTTTCTTAAATTCAATTCCGACTTCTCTCAAAGAGATGAAAAAATTTAAAGTTCTGTTCCAAATATTTTCCCGGACGAAGAAAAGTTCAAATTCGATTCTCAATTTTCTCAATGAAAATGGAATAAGTTATTGATCAATTCTATTTTCCCAAAATAATATAAAAAGTTTCCACTTCACTTCAAATTTTTTTCAAAGAGATGAAAAAAATTTAAATACTGTTCCAATTTTTTGATAGAAAAGTTCAAGTTCTTCCGGGAAAATATTTGGACCAAAACTTAAAATTTTTTCAACTCTTCGAGAAAGGTTTAAATTGAATTTAAAAAAATTTAGAATTGAAGTGAAAGTTTCTATCTTAATGTACACTAATAAAAGTAATATTGTAACTGTTCTTATATTCTAAGGAAAAATTTAAAACTCAACTTTAAATTTTATATATCTTTGTGAACTTAAAACTGACGTGGAAGCTTTTTCATTTTCTCTGGAGAAATTAGAATTGAATTATGTTCTTTGCTAAAATTCAGAAGAGAACTTGAACTTTTCATATCTTCTATGAAAAATTTGGAACAGAATTTTAAATTTTTTCCTCTCTTTGAGAAAAGTCGGAACTGAATTTAAGAAAATTTAGAATTAAAGTGAAACTTTTTATCTTCATGGAAAATAATCACAATCATAGTATAACTTTTCCTATCTTCTACGGAAAAATTTAGAAGTGAACTTTAAATTTTTTATGTCTTGGGACTTTTCTTCTTCCGGGAAAATATTTGAAACAGAACTTAAAATTTTTTTTATCTCTTTGAGAAAAGTCGGAACTGAATTAAAGAAAATTTATAATTAAAGTGAAACTTTTTATCTTCATAGAAAATAATCGCAATCATAGTATAACTTTTCCTATCTTCTATGGAAAAATTCAGAACTGAACTTTAAGTTTTTTATGTCTTGGTGAAGTTAAAACTGAAGTGGAAGCTTTTTATTTTCTCTGGAGAAATTAGAATTGAATTATGTTCTTTGCTAAAATTCAGAAGAGAACTTGAACTTTTTATATCTTCTAAGAAAAATTTGGAACAGTATTTTAAATTTTTTCAGCTCTTAAAAAAAATCTGAACTGAAGTGGAAACTTTTTATATTATTTTGGGGAAATAGAATTGATCAATTAACTTATTTCATTTTCATTGAGAAAATTCAGAATCGAAGTTGAACTTTTCTTCTTCCGGGAAAATATTTGGAACAGAATTTTAAATTTTTTCATCTCTTTCAGAAAAGTCGGAATTGAATTTAAGAAAATTTATTAATTAAATTGAAACTTTTTATCTTCATAGAAAATAATCTGTGGAAGCTTTTTATTTTCTCTGGTGAAATTAGAATTGAATTGTATTCTTTGGTAAAATTCAGAAGAGAACTTTGACTTTTCTATCTTCTATGAAAAACTTTGAAGTGAACTTTAAATATTTTATGTCTTGGTGAACTTAAAACTGAAGTGGAAGCTTTTTATTTTCTCTGGAGAAATTAGAATTGAATTATGTTCATTGCTAAAATTTAGAAGAGAACTTGAACTTTTCTATCTTCTATAACAAACTTAGAACAGTATTTAAAATTTTTTCATCTCTTTGAGAAAATTTTGTGTTTAAGTAGACACTTTTTATATTATTTCATTAGAATAGAATTGATCACTAACTAATTTCATTTTCATTGACAAAATTTAGACTTGAATTTGGACTTTTCTTCTTTAAGGGCATTATTTGAAGAAGAAATTTAAATTTGTTCATTTCTTTGAGAAAAGTCAGAACTGAATTTAAAAAAATTTAGAATTAAAGTGAAACTTTTTATCTTCATAGAAAATAATCACAATCATAGTATAACTTTTCCTATCTTTTAGGAAAAATTTAGAACTGAACTTTAAATTTTTTATGTCTTGGTGAACTTAAAACTGAAGTGGAAGCTTTCTATTTTCTCTGGAGAAATTAGAATTGAATTATGTTCTTTGCTAAAATTCAGAAGAGAACTTGAACTTTTCATATCTTCTATGAAAAATTTGGAACATAACTTTAATTTTTTCATCTGTATGAGAAAGATTAGAATCAAATTCAAGAAAATGTTGAAAGGATGTTAAACTCTTTATCACCATTTTAATTCCCATATATCAAAGTAGAACTTCTTATGTTATAAACGGAAGAATCTTAAAATGTACTTTATTGAGACCATGGAATTGTACGTTTCCTCTTAAGAGCCAATCTTTGGACACTCACATAAAATTTTTTTATCTCTTTGTGGCTGTACGAAACATAATAAAAAAAAACTTTTAATAACATTGAAAGCTTCTATAATAACAGAAAATAATAGTCGTCGAATCGAAGCTTTTCCTATATTTTATGGAAAAATTCGGAAAATAACTGAATGTTTCTTTTTTCCTGTTGAACTTAAAACTGAAGTGGACGCTTTTTATTTTATCTGGAGAAACTAGAATTGAATTATGTTATTTGCTAAAATTCAGAAGAGAACTTGAACTTTTCTATCTTCTAAGAAAAATTTGGAACAGTATTTTAAATTTTTTCATCTCTTTGAAAAAAAATCTGAACTGAAGTGGAAACTTTTTATATTATTTTGGGGAAATAGAATTGATCAATAACTTATTTCATTTTCATTGAGAAAATTCAGAATCGAAGTTGAACTTTTCTTCTTCCGGGGAAATATTTGGAACAGAACTTTAAATTTTTTCATCTCTTTAAGAAAAGTCGGAATAGAATTTAAGAAAATTTAGAATTAAAGTGAAACTTTTTATCTTCATGGAAAATAATCTGTGGAAGCTTTTTATTTTCTCTGGAGAAATTAGAATTTAATTGTGTTCTTTGGTAAAATTAAGAAGAGAACTTGAACTTTTATATCTTCTATGAAAAATTTGGAAGTGAACTTTAAATTTGTTATGTCTTGGTGAACTTAAAACTGAAGTGGAAGCTTTTTATTTTCTCTTGAGAAATTAGAATTGAATTATGTTCGTTGGTAAAATTCAGAAGAGAACTTGAACTTTTCTATCTTCTATGAAAAATTTGGAACAGTATTTCCTATCTAGTTAACTTTTCCTATCTTCTACGGAAAAATTTAGAAGTGAACTTTAAATTTTTTATGTCGTGGTGAACTTGAAACTGATGTGGAAGCTTTTTATTTTCTCTTGTGAAATTAGAATTGAATTGTGTTCTTTGGTAAAATTCAGAAGAGAACTTGAACTTTTCTATCTTCTATGAAAAATTGAGCCTGCTAGTAGCATCATTAAAATTAAAATCTCTAAAATTATTTTTCTTACATCTCTGACCTTTTTAATAGATATTCTGAACGTTTGACGTTCTAGCATACCCTAAAAATAATGAACACTTAACAAAATAATGCATTAGATATTTTAATGAAATAACGACATGTAGAATATTAATATAAAAATACGTTAAATACATTATTATACATTATTAGTACACTTGCGCTTCACTTTCCGTCAATTCATCTTTATATTCATTGATGATATTGTCTGCTAATGTCCTTTTTATTCTGCCTGTGATTTCACTGACTATTGTTACGTTATTTTTACATCGATAGTAGTTTGGGCACGTTGACAATATATGATTTATTATGTCAGTGCAACTGTATGCATTTCTTCTTTTTTCTTTTGCTTTCATTCAAATGCTAACACTGGAAAGATAGCAATAAGATCTATCAACGGCTATCATGTCACCAGAACCATTAGCTAGAAGTTGTCCCTCTTCATCAACTATTATTTTTAAGTTTGCATTCTCTTTGAGTACTAATTTCTCTGGTAATTTTACTCTCGCATATCCACCGTTTACACGATTGAAATTCTTGGGTACTCTAAAGAAATCTAATTTCTCGCTGTCATGACAACGCATGCATACATTTCCAATAGTGTTACCACTTGCACTCGTTTCATAGTTCAGGTATTTCTCCTTGTCAGCATTCAACACGACGATGATTTTATCATGTGCACATACTTTCGTCGAATAATTCATCTTCACTTTTTACAGATATGAATTTTGTGTTTATCATACCACTGTGTAAAAAATATATAAGTAATGCGCGTCATAAGCTCTTGGGTGAAGAAAGCCTGCGACAGAGTACCTCTGGGAAAGCTACGTTGTGTCTATTAGCCAGATCGTAGAACTAGTGGCAAAATTATTAGTACATCTCACGCAATTTTAAGATATGTAAAAAAGTTTTGAATAATACTGTAAAATGGGTTTAGGAAGGACATTAAGAAAAGATCTTGTTCTGAAATGTCATTTGAAAAGCATTGCTTGGTGTTGGCGCATTCAAAAAGGCAGTATAGTAAAGTTGTGGTTGAAAAGGATGAGTACTTCAACTTGTAAAATGGGTTTAGGAAGGACATTAAGAAAAGAAATTGTTCTGAAATGCCTTTTGAAAAGTATTGCTTGGTGTTGGAGCATTCAAAAAAGCTGTAAAGTAAAGTTGTGGGTGAAAAGGATGGGTAAAGAAAAACGAGCAAAAATGGGGTTTTTATAGGCCAAATGAAGATACTGAAAAAACAAAGCAAATATTTCGAGAGGACAAACGCCTCTCTTCTTCAGCGCGAAACGAAACGATGTATCAATAAAAGCTAAAAAAAATTAGAAGAATTAAAACCAACTACCTAACAACAATAAAAGCGAGTTATTCGCCAATATCCACGATTTGCGCGAAATCCAAAAAAACCTTAACTGCCATCGACGGATACTAGTGAACAACTGAACACAGAGAGAGAAACCAATTCATTCACTCAAAAAAACAAAAAAAAACAGCAATTAAATAAGTTGGAGAACTATGTAATTTGATTTCGGATTTTAATTAATGCATTTCTTGCAGACACCCTTTGAGACCTAAGGGGTTGTTCAAGTTTTTGATTAGATGACTGGGAAAGTGGTTCAAGTTTTATTTCAGGGATTACTAAAGTATCGGATTCTCTTTTGAGAAAACCGAAATATGACTCTTTTATTCTTAAATCACCTGAATCCCTGTTTAAAGCTACACCTAAATGTTGGTATTTATAAATTTAAACAGCTTCTCTGTAGTGCTGGACAATACCTTTATCATGCTAAATAAGACTAGCTTTATTAAACAAAATGGTAGGGTCTGGTTTTTCAAAAATGTGCTCTGCAAGAACAGAGTCAAACTTTTCTGTTTTTTTCCGCTTTTAAAGTGTATTATTAATTGAAATAGAGTGCTGAATTAATCTATCCGTTAGTCACTGATTAGTTCTTCCGATATACCAAAGACCACACGAACAAGGAATTGGTTTCCTTCTCTTTGTTCAGTTGTTCGCTAGTATCCGTCGATGGCAGTTCATGTTTTTTTGGATTTTGTGCAAATCGCGGATATTGGCGAATAACTCGCTTTTATTGTTGTTAGGTAGTTGTTTTTAATTATTCTAATTTTTTAGTTTTTATTGATACATCGTTTCATTTCGCGCTGAAGAAGAGAGGCGTTTGTCCTCTCGAAACATTCGCTTTGTTTTTTCAGTATCTTAATTTTGCCTATAAAAACCCCATTTTTGCTCGTTTTTCTTTCTTTATGTGATGTCAGGCCAATGTGGTTTAAGAAATTATCTTTAAAAGGATGGGTACTTCAACTAGTAAAATGGGTTTATGAAGGACATTAAGAAAAGAACTTGTTGTGAAATGCCCTTTGAAAAGTATTGCTTGGCGTTGAGGCATTCAAAAAGGCAGTATAGTAAAGTTGTGGGTGAAAAGGATGGGTACTTCAATTTGTAAAATGGGTTTAGGAAGGACATTAAGAAAAGAACTTGTTCTGAAATGCCTTTTGAAAAGTATTGCTTGGTGTTGGGGCATTCAAAAGCTGTAAAGTAAAGTTGTGGATGAAAAGGATGGATGCTTCAACTTGTAAAATGGGTTTAGGAAGGACATTATGAAAAGAACTTGTTGTGTCATGCCTTTTGAAAAGTATTGCTTGGTGTTGGAGCATTCAAAAAGCTGTAAAGTAAAGTTGTGGATGAAAAGGATGGATGCTTCAACTTGTAAAATGGGTTTAGGAAGGACATAAAGAAAAGAACTTGTTGTGAAATGCCCATTCTATGAAAAATTGAGCCTGCTAGTAGTATCTTTATCTCTAAAATTCTTTTTCTTACATCTCTGACCTTTTTAATTGATATTCTGAACGTTTGACGTTCTATCATACCCTAAAAATAATGAACACTTTACAAAATAATGCATAAGATATTTTTAATGAAATAACGACATGTAGAATATTGATATAAAAATACGTTAAATACATTATTATTCATTATTAGTACACTTGCGCTTCACTTTCCGTCAATTCATCTTTATATTCATTGATGATATTGTCTACTAATGTCCTTTTTATTCTGCCTGCGATTTCACTGTCTATTGTCACATTATTTTTACATAGATAGCAGTTTTGGCATATTGACAAGATATGATTAATGACATTAGTGCAGGAGTATGCTTGTCTTCTTCTTGTTCTGTTTAAAATGCTAATACCGGAAAGATAATGATAGGATGTATCAATAGGTAGCATGTTACCGGATGCACTTGCAAGGAGTTGTCCCTGATCATCGAAAATTATTTTTAAGTTTGCATTCTCTTTGAGCACTAATTTCTCTGGTAATGTTACTCTCGCATATCCACCGTTTACACGATTGAAATTCTTGGGTATTCTAAAGAAATCTAACTTCTTGCTGTCATGACAACGCATGCATAAATTTCCAATAGTGTTACCACTTGCACTCGTTTCATAGTTCAGGTATTTCTCCTTGTCAGCATTCAACACGACGATGATTTTATCATGTGCACATACTTTCGTCGAATAATTCATCTTCACTTTTTTACAGATATGAATTGTGTGTTTATCCTTCCACTGCGTAAAAAATACTGATTTAATGCATGCAATAAACTAGGTAGTTTCGATAACCTGCCATAGAGTACCAGTGGGAAAGCCGCGTCGTGTCTATGAACAAGCACAGAGTACGATTGGTAGAGCCGTAAGCATATTTCATGTCATTTTAAGATACGTAAAAAAGTAAAAAAAAATGCCATGTTAAAAAAATTCAAAAATTATTTTAAAAAAATGGGGGGGGGGGGTTCCGGGGGTCTTTGGGGTCTTTGGGGGCTAAAGGGGCATTAGGGGGACCGGGGGCCCTTGGGGTAGGGGTATAGGACCTCACAACACTGCTCAAATACAACTTGTGTATTATAACGACCACAGAGTTTCACCCTCAAATCCTCTTCTAAAACATCTTCTAAAATCATCTTATAAATGTCTCTAACTGTTTCACCGAAATAATTCCCTAAAATGTATAAAACGGTTTCGCCAAAATAATCCCTAAACGTAATTTCTGCGTGTTCCGTTTGTTTTTGACATCCCTGCGCTGTCACATTTCAAATTACTGGGAAATCCTTTCCCACGTTAATCTCTTCATCTCTAAGAGCAAAACAGTCGCCCAGAGAAAATTCTCCTTTCATGACAAATTTATCAACCTTGTCATTACCTGTCATACATTAATAAACTTCACCCGGAAACAATTCTCGTGGACGAACTCCAAAGACATTAATAAACATCGCCTGGAGACATTTCTTGGAAACGTGTTCTCCCTGGAGATTCTTTGCCCATATTTGGTGTGGGATTGGGACTAGAAGCACAGGTGTTCTCCCTAGGGACTCTATGCCCAAATATGGACTCCCGTCACGAGTACTAGGGTCCTTTCTACTCATAACCCCCGATCCCCCCTACTACCAGAAAAAAAATCCCCCTTGAAAACATCTTTATACTTCCCAATAACCAATACTGTATGTAAGCATTGGGTAAAGTTCAAAACTTTCAGCCCTCCCCCCTCCCCCGGGGACTTAGGGGGGTCAAGTCATCCTAAAAGATATAGTTATTATATTTTCGACCATGCTGAACTAAACAGCTATCTCAAAATTTTGATCGGGTGACTTTGAGAATAAAATGAGAATGGGAGGGGGCCTAGTTGCCCTCCATTTTTTGGTCACTTAAAAAGGGTACTAGAACTTTTAATTTCTGTTCAATTGAGAAAACTTGGCCGAATTGGCTTCTGTAAGCCTCAATGCTAAAACATGCTATTCGACGGGATTTAGCGTATAAAGAAATAAATCTTGTTGAAATAAAGGAATAAACCTGTCTAAAACAGGTTTCTTTAATGCATTTCCAGCATAATTCTGTAATATGTCACATGAATATGCAATTGATTGTTATGCTTTATGGTTTCATTGTCACAGAGTTGTAGTGCAATGATGCAATATTAATTCGTAAACACGATCAATGTATTGGACAGTTAAACTATGTTATTCAAGCTTTAAACAAATGTAAAAAATTATAATTTATATTTTCTGTTTTTGACTAATGAATAGATTCTAGGAGTAGGCTGTCAATAATTTGAAACCCAAGGGCAGTTTCACCGACTGAAAGTGGGGGGGGGATTCAAATGAAAACGGGTGTTATAGAAATGCTCGATTTTTATTCTAAGCAATTGAACTATTATCAATTCAGGCTTACATATGGTAAATAATCAAGACATGCACAAATGTTCATTTTGAAAGAACAAGAAATTGTTTATTTTCTTTCAAGCAAGAGACATATATTTAGCATTTTACAGTGAAGTTTTTATAGTGGTAAAAGCTAGGAGATTGATTATTTTATTAACCATGAGACTGTCCATGGGAACATTCCGTCCCTTACAATGCCCACAAATCCACTTAAGCAGGCACCCCTCAAGACGGGAAAATTCACCCTGGCGTGATCTTCTCTACTCACACTTCCGGTGTCAGAATCTTCCCTTTTCAAGCTCCTCGGCAATGTCGACGGTGGAATACCGACCTGCTTGGTGACATTTTTCTTTAACTATCCGCCCACTAAACCTTGAATCATAAAACCTGAAAGAACATTGCGAATTTATATCTAGTCTGTGTTAAAAAAAAAAAAAAAAAAAAAAAAAAAAAAAAATACTGAGACTGAACTGCTAGTCAGAAAGATCAATATTAAAACGGATAAATTTTGCTAAACCTGGTTGCTAAAATAGGAATTTTCTCCAAATTTTGGTAAAAATCAAATGAAGGACTTTATTTAACAATTATAACAACAAGTAAATTCGACGAAGTCATAATTGAAAAGAAATTGGAAATTAGAATAAAAATGAGTGCTCCAAAATAGGTGCTATTAAAAGTTAAATATTTTGAAGGGCCAATTTTTCTTCCAAAATGTATCAACGGGTCGGAATATAATAAAGTATTTCTTTTAAATAGAAAATATTAATTAAACTTGTTTTAGATATCAAACCTAGATGACATTAAGTTACAATGAATAAAAAAAATCGCAATAGTTGAATAGGTCTACTTGAATGCTTTTCAATGCTGTCATTACGGACAAGTCATCGCAGTACCAAATTGGCTGATGCAAGGCCGTATACAGGGGGGGGTTAGGGGGTTTGAACCCCCTCCCCCCAAAAAATGTTTGTCTGACTTGTAAAAAAGTAACAAAAATGGATAAAAACTAATTTTTTATGCGTTTTTTTTGTTTTTTTTTGTGTAACCCCCCACCCCAAATTGTTTTGAGTAAAACCCCCTCCGAATAAAAACCCTGGGTACGGCCTTGGTCTGATGGCAACCAATCTCACACTCCTCTTCCACCCAACTCTGTCCCGGCCTTTACCTTTTCAGCTTGAAAGAAAATAAACCCCATTTTTTTTTCTGGATTTTTTTTTCATAGATTTTATTTTCCGGGTAACGCTGTGGTGATAGTGACCAAAAATGTACCCAGTACATTTTTTGTTGGGGGGGGGGCGGTGTAATTTTATCTGGGGGTATACAAACTTTGAAAACGCATGAGGTTATGCCCCTTTCACTGGAAGAAAAAAATATTATCATTACATTTATTCTCGTTTCACAATTTGAATATTTTAGACTAACTGCTTAATTCCATAAATGGCCACATTTATCTCCATAAGCCCTGTTATTACTTAAAACTAGTCAATCTGATGACCCCCGTGCCAGTGGTAAGATAAGATATAAGATGAAAAGATTTTAAAGCAGGGTAGGACAAAAATGTACACAGCAGTTTACTTCTGTGGGGCGGGATTTTTCAAAAGAAAAAAATTAGCAGATGACATGAAATTATATAAAACTAGAAAAAAATAGCGGGATTTTTCCAATTTTAAGCGATTTTTTTGGCGATTTTTTTTTTCATTTTCTTGTGAATTTTTTGCGAGAGGAGAAGAGAAAAACATGACGAGCAGTACAGGACTATTGTGATAAAAAAAACAACAATGCGTAACTTTCAGCAGTTACGCATGAGACTAGGTTCTGGAGGTAAAAACCAAAAAGTTTGCCTTACTAGTGAAGTATGCCCTTTTCTGTTGGTTTACGAAAAACAAGTCTATTATTTAACCTCATAAAATTTATTTTATTTTTTAGATTCACTTTTTGTTACGAAATAACAAAGGTTTTGACTGAAACTAGATTGTTATTTCCAAATAACAAATTTTAGATACACCTGATCTGAACGGAGTCGTGTCATCTTATGAACAGGTGTGTGTGTAGTAAATAACTTTTTGAAATTCAATATCATAAAAGCCTCAAGGGAATATGTTCAATTTGAGAATATTTACTAAGTTTTATATAGACAATGGCACGCAACAAGTCATCAGCTTGACTGGCTGTAATCCTCTAATTAATGATTCGGGGATATTTTCATGTCATATAGCATCAAATGAGATTTTATATACATAAAAGCAACAATATTCTATTGAAAGTAGAAATGATTCGACCGGATAAATGCATTGAATTTTCTATTTTTGCTAATGAATCAAAATTTTTCGGTCAATTCTGGTTTCTGAGTCATTCTTTATTTGCGTGTTTTTCTCGGAAATTTGTTTAGAAATTTTCAAATGCAACAGATTGTGCAAGCTTGGTAGCAAATGTTGGGTTGAGCAATGTTTTTAAAATATAACATTCGCTTTGGAGAAATATACTGGAAATTTAAGAAAAAAACATATCTTTAAGCACCACAATAAACTACTCCAATTTTTGAGATCAGAGCAAGGCCGTATCCGGGGGGGGTGGGGGTTAGGGGGTTTGAACCCTCCGCCCCCGGAATGTTTGTCCGACTCGTAAAATCGTAAAAAATGAATAGAAACACATTTTTGATGCGTTTTTTAAAGTTTTTGGTACTTGTGTATTATATGGTACACACCCGAGAAGTGAAAATGAAGTTAGGATAATCTGGTACTTATGCATTATAAATAACCCACCGCTATACACGAAATAAGTCAAGCTTGGTTAATGCTAATGAAATAAAACAAAATAGGATGGAAATATAATAGTTTAGAAACAAATTTGGGCTATATATTTGGGGTAGGGGGTAAAGCACAGCATATATTAAATACGTAACCTAACCTAGCCTATCTAGGCAGGGGTGAATCTCCAGTATTTTTATTGGGGGGGGGGGCCAGAAAGGTCCATATCCAGATAGTCAAAGGGCATGGGATGTATAATAATTTTTTCTTCACATTATTGGAGGGGCAACTGCCTCTTTGCCACCCCCAAAAGATGTCCCTGAATCTAGGTACCCCCCCCCTCCCTAAACCCCAAAAAACAACAGTTTAAATATTGTAAACGCAATAAGAAATCACGCTTTGCGATCCATTTATCTAGCAAATACCCATTTGTCTGGTTTCTTTCTACAGTCTATTGCGGTGGGTTATTTATAATGCATAAGTACCATTAATCCTAATGAAATATACCAAAATATGATGAAAATATAATGCTTTAGTAAAAACTGCAAATTGATTTTTCAATTTGATAATTTGAATAAGAAAAGTGCTAAAGTTCAGTAAATATTAGGACTTGAGGGAGAGGCCGGGCCTGAGACCCCCATCTGCGCATTTCCCTGGCCTGATTTGGCCCCCGTACTGTTGATTGGAGAACCTGGCTTGCCATTTATAGCCTTTGCCCCACCAATCAACCTTTTGAATGAAAAAAATTTAAGTTCAGAAGAAAAAGAAGCTGAAAATGAGAAAGCAACCTCAAGTCAGTGAATACTTAGCTGTCGTAAATAATCTATATATTTTACAGAGGTTGTTTTTTCGGTTTGTTTGTTGTTTATTTTTAATTTAGTGGTTGTGTGCAATGGTCTTTTTTATGATTCTATTTTTGCACTGAGGACGGTTGAGCAGATGTGTCGGCCGAAAAATTTGCTTTCCATTTTCGCTTTTTCACTGACTTGAAATATTCTCGTTTTTTCTTCTTCTTGAGTTTTTTCTCAACTTGTACTTAGCTGTCATAGTATAAGAAACTGTATTAAAGAATAACTTAGCAATACCTTGGTGCAAGGCCGTATTCATAGGGGAAGTGAGCCCCCCCCCCCAAGATGTTTGTCCGATACGTAACAAAAATGAAAATAAAAAAAAATATTGTGTTTTTTAAGACCCTCCCCCCTGAAAAAAAAAATCCTTTTACAACTCCCCCCCCCCCGAAAAAAATCCTGGCTACGACCCTGCCTTGGTGCTTATTGTAATAAGACATCTTTGTTTTTGAAAAAAGAGTGATACACCAAAGTTTTCAAAATCTGGAAAAGTCATGTTCTTTTCGGTGGCTACATTGCTCCTAAGACGTTTTTTTCTTCTTTTTTTTCGGCGGCTACATTGCTCCTAATACGTTTTTTATTTTGTGCGGCCGCATTAACCTACTCCTAAGACGTTTTTTTTGCTGCGGAAAACTTCATTTTTAAAAGCAGTTATTCCGGTCTTTACCTCACCAATTTAGGAAAGCAAAATCTTTCATCCCGTTGTGCAGCATTTTAAGTTCCGTTTGGTCATCGCCGTTACTATCCATTCGTTCCCTCTAATATTTTCCAGGCACTAGTCTACCTAAGCATTTTTAATAGAGGCACTGGGTTAACAAAAAGTTGTTTGTTTTCGTCACAAAGTGTTGCATGTTTTTGTTTTATTAGAAGAACATATACCACGTCCTCCCCCTCACGATTGCCCATGTTCACATCATAATCAAGTAACTTTCAGTCTTTTTAGTGAAAGAAAATACAGAATACACTGTATATGCAAAGCAATCGAGCATTGAATTTTAAGTGTTGAGCCTAAAGGCTTTAGTTAATGGTCAGTCTTTCCCCCCTATTTATGAGGTTCTTGTAAACGCCACCTACCGTACTATACCTGTGGGACAATGTTGTAGTCATTTCATGTGACAACTCAAAATAAATTAGATTTTACAACAATGCAATAGTTACGAAAGAATCCTGTCCTGTGAGTCTTCAAGGCTGAAGGCATAAAATCAATTACGCTTTGTTCAAATGTCTTGTCTGCAAGTGACCGACATGTCCCCTGAGATTTTTTTGTTATCTGGATCTATTGCATTTTTCTCGTTCTGTTGCTCATGGCTCAGCGGGTTGTAATTTCTTAAAAATCAAAGAGGGGGGTAAAATAAAGAGTTAGGGTTGAGTGAAAATTGCTCATTACGTAAATTATTCAGATTATTTATTTGTGTTGCAAACAGAGCAAACGGGGGAGTTGAAAAACACAAACGAGATGCCTAAAACCTTTTTTTAATGAAAACTTACCCCCTAAAAAGCCCCCTGATCTCCCTCCATGATGCTATGTATGTCTTTAAAAGGTTGAAAGGTCTAAATGAAAAGAATAAGAATGATTCTTATCTGACTCAAAAATGTGAATAATTTCCTGGTTGGCGGAGGGGTATAGGCTAAGCTAATAAAAATATATGATATCCAAAATTATATAAGTAAGTCGTCATAATCATGAAATGTTGGTGGGGCCTTGGTCCTGATATCCCTCTGCAGAGCCATATCCATGATTTTTCAATGGGAGGGAGGGGGTGACAAAACGCAACAAAAATTTGTTTAATTGTGTTTCGTTCTTTTTTACGAGCTGCATGAAATTTCCGGGGCCCCACACGATCTTTTGGCCTTTTCCGATCTCAAAATTATCTTTCTGGGGGTATTTTTGTCGAAAAATTCCCTTTTTGTGATGCTTTCATTGAAAGAAAAAAATTGTCCCCTTACCTAGATTTCGAAAATACATTCTCTTCCCCCAACATTTTTGTGAATTGGTACGGCTGAGGACAAGCATCCCTGAAAAATTCCTTGCGGTCGGCGAAGGGGTCTGAAATGTCAAAAATAAATTTGCATGTCATAATTTTCAAATTTCTCAGGGGGTTGTAAGACAACTATTTTCCTTAGAGAATGCACCCCAACTGTATCATCTCGGTGCTGGTAAGTATATGAATGTAGACTTTTACACCACAGTCATCATGTTTCTGCAGTACAAGGGGAGCTTTCACCCCTTTTCTGCAGCTTTAGCCCAGGTATATTCCTGCGTATGAACGGAGCTTATGGGGTTAATTTCCGTCCATATTGTCCAAAAGGACCTCTCAAGGTTTCAAAATTTTGGCTTATGCACCATTCGAGATTTTAAGACCTTCCTCCCATAAAAAAATACATTGACCCCACCCCCCCCCCTAAAAGCTGGATAGACTGCACATAAATGAATGTAGCCTCAACTGATTTAGCTTAGGTAAATGAAGCTTACGAAGAATCGTGTTCAACAACCATTCATTTTTTATTGACGCGTCTATGGGAAGGAAGCATATGCACTCGTATGGTAATATTGCCTCTGTATTATGTGGTTCTGCTTGCCACGAGCCACAGCATTCAGAAAAATTACAATTTAGACCTTCTATGGTTGCTGCTGCTTAAATGTTCTATTGAAAACTTATTGCTAGGTTCCCAAGGGTTATAAACCAAGGCCGTAATTTTTTGGTCGGAGGGGGTTGTAATCAAATTTTATTTTTTTTTGTTTTTTTTTTTGGGGGGGGGGGGGGTCGTACACGAAAAACTCCAAAACGCATACAAAATTTGTACGAATCAGACAAACGTGTCGGGGGCGGGAGGGGGGGTTAAACCCCCTAACCCCCCTGAATACGGCCTTGTTATAAACCAATTGCATGTCTCGAAATTTTGCACGATTATGTTCTGGTCCTCTTCAGGCCAAAATTGTTATTTTGGAACAGCATAAGTTGATGCTCTAATATGACACATTCTCTTTTGTTTCTCAAAAGGGCACTAGAACTTTAAATTTTCGTTTGAATAAACCCGTTTCCAGCATTCTACGTTCACCGGTTCAATTCCATTAGCCTACTCTAGTAAAAAAAGAGGAAAAGTTAGGGCTCCGACAGGCTGATTTTGAAGGTACAATTTTCATCAGAATCGCAAACCTATTTTCAATGATTCTACGAATTTCCCTATGCTAATAACTTTTTGCGTAACTTTAAACTTAATGAATTTTATGTACATTAAATCAGCTCAAAAAGTAGATTCTTTTGGCGTGGTCATCATCAAATTTTCTTTTTTATATAGAGTCTGATTAGAACCACTGGTGCATTTAGGGGGCGGAGGAACCCCGGGCCCCCAACATTTTTGATGGCTTCCTCTTTCCCTGTTTTTTTTTTCAATTTTTTTTAAGAATAAATTCGTAAGTTTGGTCAATTATTGGCAACTTTGTCACATTCCCCCTCCCCCCCCCCCCCCCAAGATTTTGCTTATTGGTGCCCTTGTCACATTGAGCTTCCCCCAAGGTTTTGCTCTAGATCCGCCCCTGATTAGAACTATTGATTAGGATCAATCTTTGCTCATATACTTCACTACCATGAACGGACTGATTCCTATCCACGACTTGATATGCTTAATTTTTCTTACTTTTGTGCTCACGGCTTATAGTAGATTTTTTTAATTTTTTCTGCAAAGCAAAAAGGGGAAAAAATAGAAAATTAGAGTCTTTCCTTTATGATTAGCTTTTTACTACTGTTTATCTAGGTAATAAGTAGAACATTTTAGTTAAGAACAAGCTCCTGTGTAGGAGGGGAGGGGCTCATAAAAAATCTCAAGATTCTTATAGTTTTTACCATAGTTCCAAAAACTGTTTATAATTCACCTACTTTTGCCTCTTTTCGGGTCCCCTCCCGGCCAGGGCCCCAAGAATTACCTCCAGCATCTACGCCTGTTCGAGTTTTAGCTATACATATAAAAAAAGAGGATTGTAGAAAAGTTTATGATCGAAACTTGGGCCAAATTTTGTCAAGGTGTTGTTAGTACAAGTTTTATGTGTCGAAAAACTTGTGCGGGAATTTTTCACGTTAAAATTTAAACAATTTAAATCCCTGAGAAAGAAAAAGGAAGAATGACCACACTAGCGTCTTTAATTAGCCCTCATTAAGAGCATCTTCCTGCCATGTCAAGCAGCAATATTGAAGATATATGATAACCATTAAAAACAATTTTATCTTATTAAAGAAAAAAAGTCTGAATTGAAAAATTTAATTTTTAGATTTACTCATTAAAGTGACCGGAAGTATCCATTTATTCTGCCAATGCCCACTAGCAAATGACCTGAAGTCTATAATTACTAAAAAATAAAAACAATGTGTTCCCTGTCTTTGTAACCAGATTGCAAATAAATCAGACTCGATATGTGACCCTTGTTAAAGGTGGCCTCTCCTATTTCTTGGAAATAGTAATATGTTTCCAAATGTCGAAAAAGTACCTACGAGTCCATGGTCGGTTTTCCAAGAAAATATTTTCCAAGTTGAACATTGTAAGTGTACCAACAAATTCTAAAAATGAATTTTAATACCAGGCAGTGGCCTACTTTGAAAGAGGCAACAACTAACTTATAACTATTAATAATAGTATGTTTTTACAAACAGTCCCGTGCTAATTCAACTAATGACTAGCAATTATACAATAAACAAATACTTTCTCTGTAAACTGAAAAGCAGTTTGAAATACGAGAAGAAGTTGAAAAGAACGACAAGAATTTGAGAAATACTTTTGTTGTACTTTCAGTAAAAAATAAAAAAGACAAATTCGCCCCCTTCCCCATAGAATTAAAAAACGTCATTTTTATATTCATACAATGAAAATTTTGCCCATCAGATGCGTTAATTCACATAAATAAGGGGGGATAAATTTCCCAGGATATTGGGGGAGGGGGAGGGCAATTTCTTTTCCAGTTTTTTCAATGAAAATACAAAAATTGTTTTTCAATCAAAACACCAAAAAATTTTTTCAAAGTCAAGGGGTGAGAAAAACATTGCGGTGAGGGGAAAAGTGCCCCTTAGCGATGGATGCCTTCATACATTTTCACGAATTGGTACTCCCTGTATGAGAGATGATGTCTTAGTTGCCTGTTTTTCTTAAAAGTGTGTATACTCTTGAAAATGTAAAAAAAAAAAAAATTATACGAGTATATTTTCCAAATATGCAATTTCGAAGTTATAAAGGTGAAAAGTACATATTAATTTTTTTTGCTTGTAGATGATAGTCAAATTGGAAATTGAATGAAAGTCTGATAACAATATGTACATCAGAAAAATCTGCTCTTTGGCTGATTCTAAATATGTGTAATGCATTGAGTCTAAAATCAACCATTAGAAGTTAATATCATAAGCATTTTAGCAAAATTTTGAAAAAAGGGCCTAACGCTGTCAAAAAGGGGTACGATCTTAATGAAGAAAAAGAAGGAAAAAAAACATCAGATTCAATATCAGAAAATGACTGAACGTTAGTAGTAATCAATCTATTGAAATGAACCCTACAAGGAAACCTACAATCCTGCGGCATGAATATACAGTGCAGTTTGACGTGCACATTGTAAAAAGCGACCAATCCTTTTATATTATATACCTATAAAGTGAACAAACACGTTTTGGAACTATGGTTGAGATTGTATAACGCAAGCAGACTGGTTTTTGGAGCACTTTCATCATAACGTGTTTTTTTTTATCTTGAAGCATCATAACAGTTTATACAGCCAAATCGTATTCAAAATATTTTCTTGGAAAGAAATTTAAGTTTTATATTAATTTTGGGTATCTATGGATATTCATTGAGTTATATAATTAAGGAAGGTGCTAATTAAAGGATATTAGGCTAAACCCAGAATTGATTGACTGATTGACATATGCTGTTAAAAGCTAACTCAATTTGCAAAAAAAGGATATAACATTCGTGAATTGAACTGTATCAACGATATTAATTGAATAATAGGGAAACAAAACAGAGCTAGATAACATTTGCGAATTGAATACAGCCAAATCGTATTCAAAATATTTTCTTGGAAAGAAATTTAAGCTTTGTATTAATTTTGGGTATCTATAGATATTCATTGAGCAATATAATTAAGGAAGTTGCTAATTAAAGAATAGTAGGCTAAACCCAGAATTGATTGATTGATTGATATATGCTGTTAAACGCTAACTCACTTTGCAAAAAAAAGGATATAACATTCGCGAATTGAACTGTATGAACGATTATAATTGAATAATAGGGAAAAAACAGAGCTAGATAATATTTGCGAATTGGAATCATATGAAGATGGAGAAAAAAGGGTTAAACTGATTAGCAGTTAAGGTAACACCGAAGGGCTTGTTAACTAAGGCAATTTGTTATAAATTTGAGACAACATCAATCTATGAAAATGGTTAATGATGATAGAATGACATTGTGAGTTGACCTAGCTTTACCTCTCCGATGTGTTCTGTATAATACACAAGTGGTGTTTGAAGTGTTGTCAATTTAAAATGGGGTCTAACGTTATAGTATACTAAAAAGTTGATACTAAGAGAGAAATAGATGGCAAGAAAAGAATTTTAAAAATTAAATTCAGAACAAACCTTAGAAATCCTTGCAAATCAAGTAGTAAGGTGTATGTGTGTACGAACCATCAAGGATCATAAGCACCAACGACCCTAACCACCAGAAACCTCAACCCCCCAAAGGTCATCTATCCCCAAAATCGAAGGGGGCCCCTCCCTTCCAACTTTTCGGCCCCCTCGCCCCCCCCCCCCCCATTTTTTTTTTGATTTTTTTTTAAACTTTTTTTATTATTTTTTTAACATGATATATTTTTTTCAACTTTTTTTTACATGTCTTCGAATGAGATGAAACACTTAAACAAAAAAAAATCACATTTAATATTTTACAAACTCAAAATGAGAATGGTATAGACATGTTAGTCATGACCTTTACTATTAGAAAAATAATTTTTGTAGTAGCACTTTTTTTTATTGGACTAAAGTTTTTTTCTGGACTTCGAAATTATTCAACTTTATTTTTACGTATCTTAAAATGACATAAAATATGCTTACGGCTCTAACAATTGTACTCTATGCTTGCTCAGAGACACGATGCGGCTTTCTCATTGGTACTTTATGGCAGGTTATCGACACTATCTAGTTTATTGCATGTATTAAATCAGTATTTTTTACGCAGTGGAACGATAAAAACATAAGTCATATCTTTAAAAAAAGTGAAGATGGAGCATTTTAATAAAGTGCGTTCACATGACAATGTTATTGTAGCATTGAATACCGACAAGGAGGAGTATTTGAATATGAAACAAGTACAAGTGTTATCACTATTGGAAATGTATGCATGCTTTGTCATGACAGTAAAAAATTAAATTTCTGTCGAGAAACGAAAAAATTCACCTCTTATGATGTTAGATATGCGAGATTGACATCTCAACAGATGATTATACACAAAGAGACTGCCAACATAAAAATAATTGTTGATTATAGAGGACAAAGACTAGATACTGTTGCAGGTAACACATTACCTACTAATACATCCTATCGTCAGCTTTCGGGTATTAGCATTCAACGGAAGATCAAAAAAAAGAAAGGCCTACTCTTCTATTAATATCATAAACCATATCTTGTCTACGTGCCGGAACTGTTACCTGTGTAAAAATAATGTGATAATAGACAGTGAAATTACCAGAAAAATAAAAAGGACATTGGCAGAAAATATCACTATGAAATATAAAGATGAATCGATGAAAAACAAAGTACCAGCAAACGTTACTGCCATTGATCAAACAGTCAATGAGCCAAATAATACCAAAGATGAAAAGCATAGTGAGCCTGTCGATGACACACCAGTAAAAATTGTGTATGACTCAAAATGGAATAATGATTATTCTACTGATTACGAACTAAGAGAAGAGAATAGCTACAATATCAAGATAGAACATGGTGAACTATTTTATGGAACAGGTTCCAAATGTCCAAAGTTGTTCATTGATATTGATAATGTATAATAATAATATATTTTTTGTATTAATATTCTACATAGCATTATTTCATTAAAAAAATATATTATGCATTACATTGTTATGTGTTCATTATTTTTAGAGTAAGCTAGCATATCAAACGTTTAGAATGTCTATTAAAGCATCGGAGATGTAAGAAAAGGAATTTGCATACATCTATTGTCGGACACATTGGATAACATATGAATAAATTCAGTATCAACATCCTTTTGTCGGATATGTCGGATAAAATTGACAAAATCTAAGTATCAGAGTGAATAATTTTTTTTATCAACAACCTTTGCCAGATACATCGAATAAAATTGATAAAATATAAGTGTCAGAGTGAATAAATTTTCTTTATCAACATCCTTTGTTAGATATATCAAATAAAATTAACAAAATCTAAATTTCAGAATGAATAAATGCTTAAACAACATACTTTATTGGATATGTCGGATAAAATTGACAAAATCTAAGTATCAGAGTCACTAAATTCTATATCAAATTGCTTCTCATGGATACATAGGAAAAAATTGTAAAATTCTAAGTGTTAGAGTGAATAATTTTTTTTTATCAACATCCTTCGGCAGATACATCGGATAAAGTTGACAAAATCTAAATATTAGAATGAATAAATTCATTATCAACATTCTTTGTAGGATATATCGGATAAAATTGACAAAATCTAAGTATCTGGGTGAATAATTTTTTATCAACATCCTTTGCTAGATACGTCGAATAAAACTGATAAAATATAAGTGTCAGAGTGAATAATTTTTTTGTATCAACATCCTTTGTCAGATACATCAAATAAAATTGACAAAATCTAAATTTCAGAATGAATAAATGCTTTAACAACATCCTTTATCTGATATGTCGGATAAAATTGACAAAATCTAAGTATCAGAGTGACTAAATTCTATATCAACATCCTTTTCTCGGATACATAGGATAAAATTGACAAATTCTAAGTGATAGAGTGAATAAATTTTTCTTTGTCAACATCCTTTGCCAGATACATCGGATAATATTGACAAAATCTAAATTTCAGAATGAATAAATTTGTTATCAACATCCTATGTCGGATATGTCGGATAAAATTGACAAAATCTAAGTATCAGAGTGAATAATTTTTTTATCAACATCCTTTGCCAGATACATTGAATAAAATTGATAAAATATAAGTGTCAGAGAGAATATTTTTTTTTATCAACATCCTTTGTCAGATACATTAAATAAAATTGACAAAATCTAAATTTCAGAATGAATAAATGCTTTAACAACATCCTTTATCGGATGTCGGATAAAATTTACAAAATCTAAGCATCAGAGTGACTAAATTCTATATCAACATCCTTTTCTCGGATACATAGGATAAAATTGACAAATTCTAAGTGTTATAGTGAATAATTTTTGTAGCGATAAAAAATTTTTTATTTGTACTAATGGAAAAATTTATTATTTGTAGCGATAAAAGATTTGCTACTTGTGGCGATAGAAATTTCTCCGATAGCGCCGCTTATAGCGCTGGAGATTGTGGCGCCGCTCTCAATTAATGGGAGAGGATCGAATATGTAGGCATTCGAATGTGGCTTCTTCTTTGTTGAGCTATCTGGAGATCAGATTCCTTTGGGAGCATTTACCTTGAAAACTTACGAACTAGTTACCTATTATTGGACTAGACGCAGACATATAAATGAAATAAACACAGATAAGAAAGACAATAGATTTATTGAACTTACATGCTTAGTCGCACAGCAACGGGTCACTTCAATGACAATAACAGTGACCAAAATAATTTCGTACTAATCGTTTCAGATCTGACTTCATATATTAAAATTAAAAAACACATTTACCCCACTCCCAAACGCAGTTCTTTCGTCCTGCGCTGTAAGGACTGCTTGCCATTTGCCCACGAGGGCCAAGGATGTAAATCTTTTGTCCAGTAGTCTGTTTTAAATATTTTTGATGATTCAAGCATTCACACGGTTTTTTTGCCATTTAAACTTCCATAGAAATACCGTACGTAGCATTTTTTTTTGCTACTAATTATGTTAGAGAAATTCGAACGACTAGCGTCGTTGTCTGACTGGAGCTAGAAATGTAATTTCTCTTTTTGCTGATTAAGAATTTAGACTCTTGGAAGCGGTATTTGAACTCAATTAGGGGACGTTTAATTTCTGCCTGAATCATCTTTAGAAGGAAAGAATCTTATATTTTAAATATATGGTATTTTATTGCTGGTGCACATTACCCGTCCCATCGAATACTGACACCCCGTCATTAGTAATTGCTCATGAGCAGTGCTTAAAATTTTTCGATTATTTTTATTATATTGGTCTCTATCCCTATCTAACTTCCGGCTCTCATCACAAACTTATTTAGTGTTTCTAATTTACCTGTGCTCCTAGAGATTTTTTTTTTCTTTGTATAAAAAAGAGTCCTTTTAATTTTAAAAAACTTTAGTGAATATTCTGCTTTTACATTAGTTTTTTTTTATTTTGCTGTCTATATGACGTACTACATACTATCTACACAACGTTAAATGAATAACATGATAATATTACACCTAATTCTACTCGTGGTACATGCATGAATGATTTATAACATACAATATTTGGTTCATCATATTCACTGATGACATTAAAACACTTTCACTATTGGGATTTTTGAATTGTCAAAGTTATTAGGAAGTAACACATGTAGCTTCACATCTATTCATCACCTTTCGTGTCCTTAGTGTAATACACTCTTCTGTTGTAAATTACTGTTCTTCACTCCTCTTGTCCAGGCAAAAATGTCGAATCACTTATGTTTTGATTTCTTCATTGAACTCATTGCGTTTATTTGCCTTCATATGTTTAGATTTTCATAAGGAACATCTTGTGAGGGACCTTTGAATTCTGTCCAACTGATCGAAACATGAATGAGTCATTCCGATATATGGACTGGTGTTATTTTTTTTTGCACATCATTGGATGTATGTTCGAGGCCCTTAGAGTCTATACTCTAGCGTAAAATTGTTCATTTGTGCCTTTTGAAACGGGTTGTCATCATACTATAGTGACTCTCTTAATATATTGTCTTTAAATTCAACTTCAAACATCTTCAAATATCATTTGACTTCTAATATCGTTTATCTTGTACTGCTCGATGGGGTTCTCAGAATTAAACTTCAAATTGTCTCTAACTTCAGTTTCAAATATCTTCAAATGTCTTTAAGTATCATTTAACTTCAAATATCGTTAAATATCGTTTATCTTGTTCTGATCGATGGGGTTCTCAGAATTAAACTTCAAATTGTCTTTAACTTCAGCTTCAAATATATTTTCAAATGTCTTTAAGTATCATTTAACTTCAAATATCGTTAAATATCGTTTATCTTGTTCTGATCGATGGGGTTCTCAGAATTAAACTTCAAATTGTCTTTAACTTCAGCTTCAAATATCTTCAAATGTTTTTAAGTATCTTTTAACTTCAAATATCGTTAAATATCGTTTATCTTGTTCTGATCGATGGGGTTCTCAGCATTTATGTGATTATATAGTTCGTTAAAGCACTTGATACTGAGTTTCGAATATAGTGTTACCTGATACATAATATGGTTCATAGTCGAAGAAACGACGATCGAAGGTAACTGTTGTTTTCGTAGACGAAGCTGGGATGATAGTTGCCTGGAGTTACGGTGAGTATTCTTCGTTGGTTGAGATATGATGAAAATAGATGCTACTGGGTCGTATCTGTACTGGGCAGCTCATTGTAATGCTCAATAACCAATTTGCCATTTACTTCCTGTAATAAAAATAGCGAGGCAGAATCACACGTTCTTTAAAGTAAACACTCATAGTACAAATAAGTCACGTATTAATTGGGTACATTATTTTCTAAGTTATGAGACAGAATTAAATAAATACACTAATATTAGTACTCACAATGAAAATCTAAAACAGAAATGTCTTCAAATTTGTTTTGAGAACGAAAATATCGATATTAAATAAACATAATTTACCCTACATTATTAAGTTTGAGGTCTACTTTTACAATATTTTTCATACCTGCATTGTTCACGCAAACCCGTGTTGTATAAGAAATGCATGATGCAGTGTCATCACCACACGGTTTTACGCAAACAGTACTACAATGAGGGAACAAGACATAACAAGGACGAGTGGACACCTCTATACCCAGTCGTTTTCTAATGTCCTCCCTAATTCTAGGCTTAGACGCTCTCATGGGGTTCTAGGTTTAACGGCTGAAATGCAGAGGTTCTTAGTCTGAGGATTTTTCCGTAATTGCAAGTCAACATTGGTACATCATATTCGCCTTTCGAATAAGGTCATTAGATGCAGGATTTCCAAGCTTGCCTCCGTAGATTCCAGTTAATGCTTGGCAAAGAATATAAGCAAAATGAAGAACTGACATCAATATCTTTTTAGAAGGCTATCTTTTGAGCAAATCCTTCAGCACTAAATAAATAAATATTATATTAAAGTCTTATTAGAATCTGTTAAGCGAGAAACACCTTCACCTTAATAGGGAATTCCTTGTGGGTTTTACTTAGTCGCCACTGGACATAGACGGGATTTAAATCTGTATATCTTAACTGTTCAAATGGGTTTAAAATTTTACGTATTATTACTGAGATATAATTTCACATATACCGTGAAATTCTACAAGTAAACGTACCGATAGCCAACTATAGATAAAGTTCGGATCGGATTTTTTTTTTGATATTATCGACCTGATTATGAAGTGTGTGGATTTTTAATATAAAATCTGATGGACGAGACCTGAGTTCTTGGAAATAAGATACAACGTGACTTACGTTCAGAAATATGCCACAATCTCGAGATAAAATGATCTTTCACGGTTAAAAAAATGAAATTAAGGGACATTTTTGTCACAGAACGATAGAGCAGTGATCTCTCTGTTATGGTATGCATCATATATATAAACTAATAAAATTAAATTTTTCGTCAAAAAGCTAAAGACATTAATGCCTTTTTTTCTCTTTGGAAGTAATGTTTAACACAGAGCTGTAAGACAGCATACGTCATAGATATAATATAATGAAATTAAAACGCTTTTCTCTTTTTTTTTCGCCTCGGAGCTATAAGAAAGTAAACTCTCTGTTTCTCTTTCAAAGCATTCTGATTCAAAAAACGAAAACTTAGCTCACTGAAGTTCCTATTCAACCTTTAAGTATTGCTCTGATTGGCCCTGGTTGGCGTAAAAATACTAATTTCTTACACTTGAAGGACTGAGAAATGTCCCTTCCTACGATCGTTAAAAAAAAAATTACAAAAAACAATCATGGGCCTTGAGTTCCTCCCCGGGCTTCCCAAAAGACGTGGTCCAACGCCAGTTGTCGTTCTCAGTAGACCACTAGTTTCCTACCTTTGGTTATTTTCTGTGATCGTCAACGTTTTGACATTACTCGTATTATTTTATTTTTTTTTCATTAATATTGACTTGGTTAACTTTACTTGCACACTTGTAAATTTATTATGGTGTTAAATTTATTATCTTTGAAATTTGTCTTTACGTTAATTAGGGATATTTCCATCTGTCAGGTTTTTTTAACAGTTCTACCTGACTGTGTCGTTATTTTCTCCTCTGTTTCTTGCAGTTTTTTCTTTTTCGGTTTGTCTAGCGAAATAAGGTCAAACTTTTTGTATTGTTTTTCGAAAATTCTTGCCCTTTTAATTTCGTTTGTTTCTCGTGTGCGGCTGCTGAGGTCGGCCTTGATTTCCCTATTTCTTTAGCTACTATATGGTCTGATTCACCATCAGACTTCGGAACTAGTTTCCGTCGAATCCGGATTAGAACTTTTAGAGGTGGCACTTTTTGAGGTGTCACCTGCCCTTCCTTCGTAAATTTATACTCCTCTGAAAGTAGAAGGTTTATTCCCTAAGTCCTCGTCTTGAGTTCTCAACTCGGGGGATTTGAAAGATTCTTGAGAGCTTTGGGAAGAATCAAGAGGTTTTGCAGGGTTCCTCCATTGTTTGAATACCATGTCCTCAGGGAGATGAGGCTTCTTTTGCACTAGGGTTTTTCTCCATGAAGTCCACTGTTTAGGTTTGGCCTTGGACACAGTTATATCATGATATTGACCTTGCTGGTCATCCGTTGGAGTTTTATTCCCGGGCAATGTACTTTGACTTGTTTTTACGGGAAAATTTATTAAATCCATGGCTTCTCGTAGGTTTGTTTTAGTTAAATCTTTGAGGGGCGTTTTCTTGACAACGAAAATGGGGATTTTGACAGCTCTTTTTGATTCCTCCTGCAATGACAGGGTCCTTTCTATCGGTGTTGCAGGGGAAACCATATCATCTGGAAATCCTTTGGGGGGACAAGGGGTAGAAATTATATCAGGAACGAATTGGGTTTTTGGAGATATTGTATAATCTAAATCTCCCGCGCTCGCCGATGAATAACTTTTTGGACTTTTTGGCGTTCTTATTCTTACTGGTATTAGGGATTTTTTTTCTGGAATAACTAGATTTTCCATTGCTAAAAATTCTTCAAAGTTTTGTTCATCACTTTCATTTTCAAAATAATCTTGTTTAAAATTGAAAGGTTTTAGCTCTGCCAATCTGGACTTAGGGGGCTCATTTTCCGAATCTGACGAATCAGCAGAAGAGGGATGGGATACCCATCTCTCTGGAAATTTGGCTGTTTTTATTCGGCTAACATGCGCCTTGTAAGTTCTTCCACTATCGGGGTTTTCCATTTTAAAGGTATATTCATTATCGTACTTTTTGACTATTCTGAACGGTCCAGAATATTTGCTGGAAAGTTTTTTTCCTTCCGTTTTCGCCTCGTTCTTTAGGTAAACGAAGTCTCCTACTTTGAAATCTATATTCCCCTTAACTTTGGGTTGGTTTCTTAGTTCTTGGTTTATTTTACATTTTTCCCGCTCTTGCCTAACTATTTTATAGGTTTTCCTCATCCTATTTATGAATTCTTGTTTATAATCTTCAGAGCTATTATAATACTGCCGAGATTCAATAATCTCATCATATGGGATTCCAAAATCACGACCAAAAAGTGAATAAAATGGATTATCTCTGGTTGTTTCGGAATAAACAGTGTTGATTACGTTAGTTAAATAAGGTAGGAATTTGTCCCAGTTGCTCCTATTGTCTGTCGCATAAGTAATTGTTACGTTCGAAAATGTTTTATTCCTGTTTTCTATTTTTCTATTAGCTTGTGGATGGTACGGCGCTGTCACCATTTTCTCTATATTAATAAAACTCATTAAATCTTTTGTTACTTTTGCGACAAAGTTGCTCCCGTTGTCACTCAAAATTTTATTGGGAATACCAAATTGTAAAAAAATTTTGCTAATGCCTTACATGTGGCATAAGCACCTTGATTTTTTAATGCTTTTGCAAAAGGAAAGCTTAAAAAATGATCCATAACCAAAAAAATACAAGTATTACCTCTGCTAGAAACAGGTAAGCCTCTACTTTTTCCGTATGGGTTAAATGAGATAATATCGAATGGGTACTTTGCTACTGGAACTCTTCCGATTTGATGATTTGGGTAAGCTGGGGGGATTTTTCTCAAATTACATGCTTCGCATGTACTTATAAATTCTTTAAGTTTTGTATGTGCAGATTATACATAAAAGTATTGTTTTAACTTCTGGAACGTTTTCATAACTCCTAAATGTCCACCTGTGTCCAAATAAAAATATTCAAATGCAGGCCATATCAAGTTTTATGTTAATACAGTCATTATCAAGGTTTGGTTTCTATTTGTCTCCGAATTCACGATTCTGCACAGTATTTCTTCATCAAGGTCATAGTAAAAATTATCTATCTCTTTTATAGGAGTTTGGAGTTTACAAGGTAAAGCATCATCATTCAAAAAATAATTAATTAGTGATGTACACAATTCGTCTTTTTTTTGCTTCCTTTTTATATTTTCAAGCGACAAGGGACAATAGTTAATCTTATTTTTTTTTACTGCTTCTTTGATTTTGTTTTTCTCACATCCATGTTTGCTTTTAGCATTAATTGCATTAACTTCATTTTCTTCAGTTTCCGACGGACTATTTTCTGGGTATCTACTCAAAAAGTCGCAAGCTGCGTTTTGTTTTCCCTTTAAATGTTCAAATTCAAAATCTAGGTCTTGGATTTTCATAATCCATCTAGCTAGAATGCCCGTGGGATTTTTAAATGTGCGCAGGTACCACAAGATTTTATGGTCTGATCGTAGTATAAATTTTCTACCAATTAAATAATGTCTAAACTTGTCTAAGTGGTAGATAACAGACAATATTCCTAAGTTTTTGGTAAAATAACTACTTTCGCCTTAAGATAGAGCTTTACTTGAATAGCATATAACTTTTTCAATTTGTTTGGGTGTTCCCTGTAGAGGGTTAGGGTTTTCTACCGGGATTATTTGCGAAAGAATTGCGCATATGCCTTTTGAACTAGCATCAGTGGTAACGATGAGTTTTCCGTTTTCAAAATCATGGAGTGCTAATATTGGTTCAGAAGTGAGTGCCTTCTTCAGATGGTCTAGGGAAGTTTCACCTTCCTGGGACTAGGTCACACTATGGGAGTTTCCTTTTGTTAATTCCGTGAGGGGTTTCGCAATTTGGGCATAATTGCGTACGAATTTTGAAAAGTAGCCTGTAAGTCCTAAAATTCCTCTTAGTTCTTTTATTGTTCTGGGGGGCTTGAGGTTTTCAACACATTTTATTTTATCAGGGTCTGGGGATATCTCTCCCTGTGTAACTACTATTCCTAAAAATTTAATTTTGGGTTGAAATAAATTTACTTTCTCAGGCCGGCATTTTAAATTACCTTGTCTGAACTTTTCGAACACCTTCGCTAATGCTGCTAAGCGTTGTCTAGTGTTTTCCCCCACACATATAATATCGTCAGCAAAATGAATTATATTTTTTAATCCCCTTAAAAGGTGCAATAGGGGTCTACATAGTGCGCTTAATTTTGTTTTAAGCCCGAATGGTACCCTTCAGTATTCATAAGAACCATATTCTGATGCTGAAAATGCAGTTTTATGTAAATCTTATTCGGCTATTTTCACTTGGTGGTATCCTTGGGTAAGGTCCAAAGAATTAAAAATTTTGTTTTTGCTTGAAATTGAGTGAAGAATTTCGTCTATTCTTGGTAGAGGAAATTTATCGCTAACTACTTGTTGAGAGCACTATAATCTACTACGAGTCGAAGGTTGTCATTCTTTTTTGGTACTAAGATCACTGGTGCACTATACGGGCTTGTACTTGGGCGTATAGTTTCGTTTTTTTCTAATTCATGGATTTTATTTTTTAACCACTCTTTGTGCTTATATGGTACACGGTATGGCTGTTTTGTAACGGGATTACCAGTCGTTAAAATTGAATGTTCGTAAAATTGAATTAGCCCGATATCATCTTCAGATGCAGAAAATACAAACATAAATTTCCATAATAATTCGCATAATTTTTTCTTAAGTTCCATATCCGTAATATGATCCATTTTAAATTTGTTTAAAAATTGCGATTTAGTTAAATGATATTCGTTATTTGAAGTTTTAATACCGTTAACTAGGTTTCTTTTAGAATTTTCCCATGTATTTAAATCATTTTCCGTTAAAACCTCGATTTGGACTAAACAATTCCCCTTTTTAATTGTAATTGTATCGTTTTCATGGTTATTGGTTACCCAAATAAAACCTTCCCCTTTGTCATAAGATATAATCTGTTCCTCGCATAACAGATTTGCGGGTATTTCAGACGGTGTCGCAATCCGTATTTCTGATTTTCTAACCATTGGCTCGATCTTTTGTGACATTTAAATTTTTTGAGTCGTTTTTGGAGGGATTTTTGTTTTTATTGTCGCAAATCCGTAATATTTCTCTTCATTTTCATTGCTTATTAGATTCATAGTGGCGCTATGCTGCGCCATTGCGGCATCTTGCGGTGTCACGTTGGGGTTTACTATGTCCTTCCACAATTCCGCTATTTTTTTAATTTCATTTGACCTGTACTGTTGTATCTTTCCTATTTTTATTTTTTCAGATTCAAGGCTGTTATTATTTAAATATACTTCATTTCTGCAATATCTCTTAGGGTAATTGAATAAATTTCCAATTATGCTATGTCTTTGCGAGTCATGAGGTTCAAAATACTTCGCCATTATACCATTATTATTATTATTATTTATTTATAACCCGTCGTTACAAAAACACAAGACAGAGTACAATAAAGATAAAGAAAAATAAAAAAGAAGAAAAAAAACAAAGGGACAAATAATACATCAACGGATACAAACGAGAATAACACTAAACTGACAAGAAATAAGAAACAATTCTACACTTGACTACTGCTTGAGTAAACTATGCCAGGGGTGGTTACCAATTTTACTGTTAAAACGGGAAATCTGATTTTCAATTATGAGAGTGGGATCTGCCAGTTTATACCTATTAATGAGGTATGTGTTACGTGTCCAGGGGGGAGTCTTAAAAGGTACTTAGCATATTTAAAAAATATTGCTCGAAGTTTCTGTTTAGTGGTGCATGGAAATGTTCGCCAAAAAGGGCTCAGGTATAAAAAATGGGGCAATGCTAGTGCAGTATACAGCCGTGCAAGGATAAACCGGTTGAAGCTGAACTTCGTTGCAACCAATCTGCTGTATGCAAAACCGGTACGCTTTTCGAGATGTTGAATTAATAGCTGTCGTGTGTGTCCCAGCGTTTTACCAATCGGTAGTCCAAGATAAATGATGTGATCTGCTGGCTTAATACTTGTCTGTCCAAGGTCTATGGTAGGCGGGACTTGGTTTTCGGGCCAATTAAACAGTAATACCTCTGATTTTGCTGCGTTAAATTCTAGGCCTATCGCAGCATATTGCTTTTGAAAAATAGCAAAATTGCATTCAATACCACCAATATTCCGGCTCGTATTTAAAATATCGTCAGCATAACAAAGAAGAGAAAGGTCAATACCATCCAGAACACACGTTATTTGGTAATTTTCCTGTGCTGGAAGAACACTGTTATTAAAAGCCGGGGCAGAAGTAGGAGCACCTTGCCGGGCGCCTTTTCGTACTGGGACGGTTGGGTAAATTTCACTTATATTCTTCTCGGGCGAAACAACTTTTATTTGTGCCTGGAGGTTTTCATACATGTCCTTTAATGGCATTATGACATCTCGTTGGACGCCTCTCTTTCCCATTTCTAGAATAATTTGGTCGTGGATAAGGGAATCAAACGCTCTCTTGAAATCATGAATACCAATCGCGACCGACTCGCCTGAGCTTTCAGCGTCAATAAGGACAGAAGCCACGACGCTTAGCGCATGGCCACAACCAAGACCAGCTTGAAAGCCAAATTGGGAGGGTGGTGCGTAACATTTCTCATTTATTTCTTTAATTATAAGTAGCTCAAAAATTTTGCAAAAAGTTGTTGATATAGTAATGGGTCGAAAAGACGTACATTCTTCCAGGGGTTTCCCCTTTTTTGGCACAGGGGTAAGGGACCCTATGCAAAAATTAATGGGAACCACACCTTGCACAAAAATCATCTGAAAAAGCAGGGCAAGGTGCTGAAAGAGCATTGAAGATGGGTTTTTTAAATGAAGAGCAGAAATTCCATCAGCACCACGTGACTTTTTCTTTTTAATGCGACGGAGCACGTTCTGAACCTCGGATACCGACACAGTAACGTCAGAACGGTCGGTGCTTGATAGGAAATTATGCAGCTCTGCCTTGTATTTTGCGCTAAGAGTCTGTTAGAAATTCTGTTTACTGTTATGTTATCTTCGTAACCTCTGTTACGATTTCTTAAGGTAGAAATTTCTTCCCCTACCTTAGCTGGGTATACAAGCTTCTCGTTGGCTACGTCTAATAGTATTCTATTAGACCTTAGAAAATTTGCCCCTATAATAGCTTCATATGGGAGATAATCACATATAATAAAATGTGTCATGAAGATTCTAGTGTCTCTTTTTAAGTTTAGGCAAATTGACCCAGGTGCATTTGACTTATGACCTGTAAAGCTTGTTAAATTGGTGTTATTAGCGTCCCTTGGTCGCCTAATATGCAGAGGCAACATATTAAATGCGCAAGAGTTTATGATATTTATAGTGGCTCCACTGTCAACTAAGGCCGTGAGGTAAACGTTTTCTACACAAAAATCATTAAATATAGGTAACTTGTTATTAATATCACTACAAGAAGGCACTAATATTTTCTTGGACCTATTAAATATTCCAGGCACCCTCTGGGTCCAATTTGTGTTTCTGAGGGGCCCGAAACGTTTCCCTGGGGATTTATTTCATGTGTTGGTGCTCGTAATAGATATTCAGACATATTGGGTTCCGTAGGCATATTTAAATGATTTACGTCTGCCAGTCTTTGCCATGTATTATTATGGTAACGTGGATGTCTCGTGTCAGTGCCGTTTGCTGGCGCTGACTGCCAATACCGTTGGCTTACAAAATTTTCATTTCTTGTCGGCAAATTTTCGTGATTTCTATATTGCATTCTCGCATTATATTGGCCTTTGCGAGTATATGGGTTTTCAAACCGGTAATTAATTTGTCTGTTGGGGGGAGGGTTATACGAATTTGGTTGGTACGCATTATAAGGTACTGGTTGGCGCAATCCCTCCTGGCTATAGCCTATTGCACGACCGGTGCTAAAATTTGTTCTTCTGAACAAGTGGTTACCGTAATTTTGCGTATTACCGACAACATTTCTCGGTATGGGACTGGGGACATAGTGGCACTCTCTCGCTATGTGGCCAACACGGTTGCAATTATGGTATCTTATTATTGTAGGGTTAATGGGCTGAAAACGTACTGTTTTCCGCCTAGCGGGTTTTGGCGTTTTATTTCTGTGTGATACTGAGGAATTATGCCTTGAAAGGAAATTGGGTGTTGCCTGATCGCCCTTGAAGATTAGGTTCGCGTTTGAATCGCCTAGGCTGTTTATTTTTGCTTTACTATGATTAGCAACCATTTTATCAACTTCGAATAATCGCTCTATCTCGTGGACGGCATGATCTAACGTCTTAATATTTTTTGATATTACTACTCTATATAGTTTTGGGGGTAGCCCTTGCAAACAGGTATTTAGTATGACTTTTTCATACAGTTTCCCCGAACCACTTCCGTATTTTGCTTCTAGAGGGATGCGTATGTTATCGAGATATTCCCTTATATTTTGTGAAAAATCAAACCTTACTACTCCGTGTTTTAATTTATTTATAGAACTCGTTTCTATAAATCTCTCTTTGAATGCTTTTAACAAGTCATCAACCGTATTTATTGGCAAGTTGGCGCTATTGCCTATGGTATGTTCGACCTGTTTTAGAAAGGTTAAGGCCTGGCCTCTTAATCGTAGTAGGAGCATGTCTTTTAACGCTCAAACGTCTGTTTTTGTTAGTTGTACAAACTGGTTCAATTGGATATTAAATTCGTCAATATCTGACTGACCATTGTATTCCGGGATAGATTTTGTAATCTCTATGTTTTTTGCGACTAACTTTTGCACTATTAGTAACTCGTTTAGGTCGTCCATATTTTTTTTTTGCGTTTATATCAACTTAAAATTTTACTTAACCTATTTTGGGGTAGGCTATTATCTCCTATGAGATATAAAGGGTTTACTGTCTTAGACTAGTGGTAATAGGCCTAATCAATTTACTTATATGTCTGTATCTCTCCAACCATTAAATTCAAATTACAAAGTTTAAACAGCCTAACTAGTTCGCAGTTTTCCTCCAATTTCTGACACGCGCCCTTTGTAGCGATAAAAGAAAATTTATTTGTTGTAGTGGAAAAGACTTATGATTTGTAGCGATAAAAGATTTGCATCTTGTGGCAATAGAAGTTTCTCCGATAGCACCGCTTTTAGCGCTGGGAATTTTGGTGCCGCTCTCAAGTAATGGGAGAGGATCGAATATGTAGGCATACGAATGTGGCCTCTTATTTGTTGATCTATCTAGAGATCAGATTCCTTTAGGAGCATTTACCTTGAAGACTTACGAACTAATTACCTATTATTGGACTAGACGCAGACATATAAATGAAATAAACACAGATAAGAAAGACAATAGATTTATTGAACTTACATGCTTAGTCGCACAGCAACGGGTCACTTCAATGACAATAACGGTGACCAAAATAATTTCGTACTAATCGTTTTGGATCTGACTTCATATTAAAATTAAAAAACACATTTACCCCACTCCCAAACGCAGTCCTTTCGTCCTGCGCTGTAAGGACTGCCCGCCATTGGCCCAAGAGGGCCAAGGATGTAAATCTTCCGTCCAATAATCTCTTTTAAATATTTTTGATGATTCAAGCATTCACACGGTTTTTTGCCTTTTAAGCTTCCTTAGAAATACCGTGCGTAGCATTTTTTTTGCTACTAAGTATCCTAGCGAAATTCTAACGACTAGCGTCGTTGTCTGACTGAAGCTAGAGATGCAATTTCTCTTTTTGCTGATTAAGAATTTAGACTCTTGGAAGCGGTATTTGAACTCAATTAGGGGACGTTTAATTTCTGCCCGAATCATCTTTAGAAGGAAAGAATCTTATATTTTAAATATATGGTATTCTACTGCTGGTGCATTTTTTTTATCAACATCCTTTGCCAGATACATCGGATAAAACTGACAAAATCTAAATTTCAGAATGAATAAATTCATTATCAACATCCTTTTCTCGAATACTTGGGATAAACTTGACAAAATCTAAGAATCAGAGTTAATAAATTCTATATCAACATCTCTTTCTCAGATACATTGGATAAAATTGACAAAATCTAAGTATCAGAGTGAATAAATGCTTTATCAATATCCTTAAATGCATTATCAACATCACATGACAGATACATCGGATAAAATTGACAAAATCTAAGTACCAGAAAGAATAAATTCATTAAATTCTACATCATCATCCTTTTCTTGGATATATAGACTAAAATTTACAAAATCTAAGTGTTAGAGTGAATATTTTTTTATCAACATCCTTTGCCAGTTACATCGGATAAAATTGACAAAATCTAAGTGTCAGAGTGAATAAGTTCATTATGAACATCCTTTGTCGGATATGTCGGATAATTGATAAAATCTAAGTATCAGAGTGATTAAATTCCATATCAACAACATTTTCTCGGATACATGGGATAAAATTGACAACATCTAAGTATCAGAGTGAATAAATGCATTATCAACATCATTTGTCGGCTATATCGGATAAAATTGACGAAATCTAAGTATCAGATTGATTAAATTCTATATCAACATCCCTTTCTCGGGTACATGGAATAAAATTGACAAAATCAAAGTATCAGACTGATTAAATTCTATATCAACATCCCTTTCTCGGGTGCATGGGATAAAATTGACAAAATCTAAGTATCAGAGTGAATAATTTATTTTTTCAGTTACATCTTTTATCAGTTACAACAATTATAATGAACAAAATCTAAATATGAGATTGAATAAATGCTATTTCAGCATCCTTTGTCGGATATGTTGAATAAAATTGACAAAATCTAAATATCAGAATGAATAAATGTTTTAACATCATCATTTGTCAGATATATTGTATAAAATAGACAGACTCTAAGTATCAGAGTTATTAAATTCTATATCAACATCCCTTTCTCGGATACATGGGATAAAATTGACTAAATCTAACTATCAGAGTGAATAAATTCATTATCAACATCCTTTGTCGGATATGTCGGATA
Source organism: Artemia sp. Qi Xiang Cuo (assembly GCF_049724085.1). Taxonomy (NCBI): domain Eukaryota; kingdom Metazoa; phylum Arthropoda; class Branchiopoda; order Anostraca; family Artemiidae; genus Artemia; species Artemia sp. Qi Xiang Cuo. Next base: position 29,496,628 of record NC_142809.1, read on the forward strand.
AAACTGACAGAATCGAAGTATCAGAGTGATTAAATTCCATACCAACATCCCTTTCTCGGATACATGGGATAAAATTGACAAAATCTAAGTATCAGAGTGAATAAATGCTTTATCAACATCCTTGAAATCCACTATCAACATCATTTAACGGCTATATCGGATAAAATTGACAAAATCTAAGTATCAGATTGATTAAATTCTATATCAACATCCCTTTCTCGAATACTTGGGATAAACTTGACAAAATCTAAGTATCAGAGTTATTAAATTCTATATCAACATCCCTTTCTCAGATACATGGGATATAATTGACAAAATAATAATTGACTCGAATAACAAATAATTGACTCGAATAACAGTAATAAAATCCAAGTTCTATTCATTTTGACATCATGCACCGTTACGTTGAATTTAGGTTAGACCGGTTATAGATGGCAGCACACCCGCTCAGACACACAGTCATAGTGAGAAAGATATTAAAAAAGTTGAGTTATTTTAGATTCACTTAGAGTGGCCAGACATGCATTGGAAGAAGCAAACACCCGCCCAGACACACAGGCAAAAAGAGTGAGAGAGATAAAAACACATACAAATACGTAGATTTAGACACAAAAACCGAGAAAGACATGGAGTGTACACCGCGACAGCGCATACATAGTGAGAGAGACATGCAAAGTCGACATGGCTTTATTTAATTTTTTAAGGTTAATTTAGACTAGGTTACGTGCGCGCACGTAAGAGTTTATAAATAAGAACTTTAGGTCTCACAAGAACTTTAGGTCTTTTGTTATGCTTTAGGTCACTCAAAAACCCTCTATATCACTTATAAATGTTTTAGGTTGCTCATAAGCTTTTTAGGTCTTTTATAGCGCTTTAGGTCACTTCAAAACCCTTTATATCACTTAATAACGCATTAGATCACTCATAAGCACTTTAGGTCTTTATAACGGTCTAGGTCCCTTCCAAACCCTTTGTAACACATATAAACGCTTCTAAGATCGCTGATAAGCACTTTTTTTTTATAACGCTTTAGGTCACTTCTGAACCCTTTATATTACTTACAAACGCTTTAGATCACTCATAAGCATTTCAGGTCTTTTATAACGCTTTAGGTCACTTCTAACCCTTTGCAACACTTATAAACGCTTTAGATCGCTCATAAGCACTTCAGGTCTTTATAACGCTTTAAATAACTTCTAAACCCTTTATAGGGGAGAGTCGGGTATGTTGGGACGCGGATCCGTTGAGACACTTTTACTTTTGACAGAAAACTTCAAGCTAAAAATCTGCCGCTACTCAAACCTCAAACGCTATATCTTTGATTATTTGTGGATATAGTATAGTGGTCGCATGTGCAACTTTTTATCTCAAAATTTAAGTAAGAATTTTTTATGTGGTTTTTGAAAAATATTTTTGCTTTGCGAAATTCTACGATACTCTTAGGTAAGCAGCCTCTAGAAAATTGCTTATAGCCCATTAGATAGAAAAATTTATGAGCTTTTCGATGGTATACATATTGTTGTGTTCTTCTGCCATCTAGTGGCTGATCTAATTTTTTTCGCAAGTTCGTACTGTTAGGGTGGTCTGGGACGCGTGTTCCGGGGTACAATGGGACAAGTTCAGTTCATTGTGTCCCAGGGTACCCTTGATTGCTTTAACCTAGAGAACTTTCAAGAGTATGCTTCTTGTCTTATGTTGACTTCTTTCTTTCGTTTTTCTACTCTCGATGGGCCTTGTGTTATTAGGTACCTACAACAATCCTAAAAAAAAAATCCCAAAAATCAAATATTTTACAATCCAGGCCAATCGTATCCCCCTCAACACATAAAATAAATTCCACTAGTTTAAAATAAATTCCAACAATCATTAAAAAAATGACTTCAAATCTATAATATAAAAATTCATAAAAATCCTATACTATTTCTACATTCCCTAGAAATTTACTCAATATTTTTTAATAAAATAAACTCCACCAGTTCAAATCTAAGTCTTCAAATGTAAGACCTCAAGTCTAAAACCTACAATCTAAGTCTCAAATACTTCAAATCTAAACTCTATTTTTTTTTCTTTATATCATACATAATCCTATATTATTTCTATATTCCATAAAACTACATTCAATCATAAACTCCATACATTCTATTTATCCAGTTAAATTTAAATCTTACCTAATATATAAACTTAGAAGAACTTAAACTCAATTTATAAACTAAAAACCCTTTCTTTCGTTTTAGAATGCCAAAAACAAGGAAAGCTGATCCGTCGCTTTAGGTCTGGAATGAGGAGGACATTACCCCTCAGAGCAAGGTTTGTAAGTTATGCTCTGAGGGCATATAAATTTTTTAAAGAGTGTTGTCGTAAAAACTTCAAAAAGGGCACATTGAATTGGAAATTGAAAGGGCTAGTGCCCTTTTTAAAAGTCAAAAGTGATTGGAGGGCAGCTAACCCCCTCTTCCGCCCACCATTTCCCCAAACACATCCAATCAAAATTTTGCGATAGCTATTTTGTTCAACGTTGTTTAAAGTTCTGGAAATTAGGTCTTTGACGATGACAACCCCCAATATTCCTCAGGACAAGGTTTGTAAGTTATGCCCTAGGGGCATATAAGGTTTTTATAGAAAGTGTTGTCTTAGAAATTTCAAAAAAGGCTCATTCGATTGGAAATTAAAAGGGAAAGCGCCCTTTTTAATAGTCGAAAGTGATTGGAGGGCAACTGACCCCCCTCTCACGTCCACCATTTCCCCGAAAACATTCAATCAATACTTTTAGATAGCCATTTTGTAAGAATTATTTGAAAGGTCCGGAAATTATGTCTTTGAGGATGACAAACCACCCACAGCCCACAGGACAAAGGTTGTAAGTTATGCCATGGGGGGCATGTAAGGTTTTTATTGAAAGCATTGTCGCAAAAACTTCAAAAAGGGCTCATTCATTCCCCAAACACTACCAATCAACATTTTGATATAGCCATTTTGTTGAACATAGTTGAAGGGTTTTGAAATTATATCTTTGAGTGTGACACCCCCCCCCCCCCCACAGCCCTCACGGCTAAAGTTGTAAAACCTTAATTAAGCCACTTTAAAAGAAAGTTGATAAAAGTGAGTGTGGTAATTATCGAGACATTAGTCTGGTCTCTGTAGGTAGCGAATTACTTAGTAATATGATACTTTTTAGACTGAGAGATGCCATAGACAAAGTTTTAAGAGAAGAACAATGCAGTTTTAGAAAAGGTAGAAGAGCTTTAGCAAAGGTTTTATCCTTGTATGGTATACCAGACAAATAGATTAAAGTGATTATGGCTATGTACGAAAATAATGCTGCTGCGGTTAAGGTAGGAAATGAGTTTAGCAGCTGGTTCTGTATTAAATCAGGAGTTAAGCAGGGTTGTGTTCTATCCCATTTGATACGGATTATTTGGATGGACTTTGTCTTAAGGAGCACAGGAAAGGCAATAGGAGACTATGGAATCAAATGGGGAGGGAAAAGTCTCCTGGACTTAGATTATGCTGATGATTTAAGCATCCCAGATGAAAGTGTGAGCAAAATGAATGAACTTTTAGAGGTTTTGCAAGTTCAGGGTGCTAGAATAGGTTTGAAAATTCATGTTAAGAAGACTAAGTCACTAAGGCTAGGAAGAAGTGAAGATGAAAAGGTGACATTGGGTAATGAAAGATTGATCAAGTGGGCAGCTTCACTTACCTTGGTAGTATTATTAGTATAGACGGTGGGAGCAGTGAAGTTGTTAAAAGTAGAATAGCCAGGGCTCAGGGTGCTTTTTCACAGTTAAAACAAAAGTTTGGAAGAATAGGAAGATAAATCTGCAAACCAAGATTCTAATATTAGAAGCTACAGTGATGACAGTAGTCAAATATGGCTCTGAAGCATGGGCGTTTCAAAAAGCGGATGAAGATTTGCTAGATGTTTTCCAGAGAAACTGCTTAAGGATTGTTCTTGGTACCCAGCTGACTGACCCTATTTCAAACAATAGACTGTACAAAAAATGTGGTTCAATACAACTCTCTAGGGCTATAATGAAAGAAAGGTTGAGGTGGCTAGGGCACATTTCACAGATGAAGGATGACAGATTGCCAAAGATTGTTCTTTTTGGCCAACCATCTAGGACTAAACAGAAAGCAGGTTGTCTTTGTCTGGGGAGGGAGGATGTCATAAGGAAAGATTTAAAGGAAATGGGAACTTCATGGGAGGGTGTAAAAAGGGAGGACTTAAATAGATTAGGATGGAGGAGGAGCGTGCGTAGCTATGTTGGCCTTAGGCGGTTTGATGCTGCAGTTTACTTGAGCCCCCCACATCCCATTCTACTGTAAAGGAAGTCAACATCAGAAGCAACCAAGTAGATGTGGTTGAAGAACTCACTTACCTGGGATCGATTTTGTTGAAGGATGGCTTGACCACAAAAGAGCTTAAATCTTGAATAGCCAAAGCATCAGCACTTGTTGGGAGGCTTAGCAGCATCTGGCAGAAGCCAAACATTAGCAGCTTTATCAAAATCAGTCAGCACTGTGCTTCTATATGGAGCAGGGATGGCCAGCTGCAAAAGCTATCCTCAGCACTGTTGATGTTGCACAGACAAAACATCTCCAAAGAATCAAGGGACTTCACTGGACTGACTTTGTTAGCAACCAGGCCCTCCTGCCATGTACAGCACAAACTCTTTTCTCGATGCAGCCTACCCAGCATACTGTTTGGTGGTACGGCCATCTCCTTTGCATGTCATGTGACGCCCCAGCATGGGTCAAATTCAACTTCGACCCCACACTACATGGATGGAAGCAACCCAGAGGATGCCCCCCCACTAAGTGGAAAGACAAAGCCAATAAATTCCTTGCCCAAGCCCACATCCTGGTGGAAAAAGCTGCAAGCCTGGCAAGCAGTAGGTCAACCTGGAGGTGCCTGGTCTCACTGTTCTCTATGCCAAACCCTCAGCAGGAGCCTTAAGTCAGTTAAGCAGGTCAATACAGTTTGAACATTCCTCTGTTTGGGCATGCTTTAAAACAGCATACAAGCCTATCTCATAAACAAGCAAAGAACAGCAAATACTAGTAAAACAAATGGTCATCACCAGGAACAGCTCTACACCATTCTTTTATACTACTTTTTATTAAAATCAACAAAGAACAGAACAAAAAGCTTGCACTTAAAATGAAAACTTTAACTATAAAATGTAACTGAAGAACAAAACAAAAAATTACACAGTGCATGCTGAAATCCTAGTTTCTAGAAGGAGATTTATGCTTTTGCTTTTTTGTTTATGCTCAGTAAAATGCTAATAGTTAATACTAAACATTGGTATAGTGCAAGGGTATAATAACAATCATTTATGTTTGTTTCAAGACTAAAATTTCAAGTTTTAAGGACTTTGAGACAAAAACTTGAAGACAACATATTACTGTTGACCTAAAAATGAATAATAGCTACCACACCTGGATTTCATATAGTTCAGTATTTTTAACCAATTATTAAAAAATGATTTTTAAAATTTATCCCAGGAATTGTACCCTGGAAAATATTCCAGGAATTATTCTTTACTAGGTTGAGCTACTGCTGGAACAGTGACATAGGGATTAGGTACAAAGGGGCTTGACATCAATGGCTACTTTGGTGCAGTTAACTTCTTTTTCTGAACATTTTTTTTTTATTAATTCACCTGAATCAACTGCTTCTTAAGATGGCAAGAATCCCCTAAACTAGAACTGGTATGCAATTTACAACATAATTTAGCTAGGTTGAAAGTGAATATATCACTTGATGCCTTTTTCATGCTCTTCCATAAGTCAATAATTGCTTCTGGCAGGAATTACCTTTGAGCCCTTAAAGGGGTCAAAACAGCCCATAGTAAACAAAAGTTTAAAAACATATTAAAAAAAAACTGGTTAGCAGGAAGAAAACGTCTTTTTCAGCTTATTAGGAATAGTAAACAGTATTTTCATTAGTTTTAATAGTAAAATGTTATTTTGAAAACAAGTTTACAGAAGTCTTCTAAAATGAGCTAGAAATCCCTCAAAAATGACATCAGTTTTTCTATGGGCTCAAAATGAGAAGGTCCAGCATAGAGCAACCAAGCTCCTTTTTGCCAAAAATCAAATCTCCTATGAACAACAACTAGAAAGGCTTGACCTACCTACCCTACTGTACTGTAGAAAGAGAGGAGATATCATCCTTGCTTTTAAGAAGATGACCAGTGACACCACCAAGCCTGTTTTTGATCACAGTGAATATACCAGAACACAAGGAAATCCTATAAAACTGAATAAAAAAATTAGCAGAAAGCATGAGAAGTTTAACTTCTTCACAAATTGTGTTGTTCTACTGCGGAATTCACTCAGCAAATCTACCATGTTGGCCAGATTAGTTGATAGCTTCAAGGTTGGTGTTGACTGTGATCAGAGCAGCAAGTCATTTAAGATGTAGTGAGATGAACCAGCATCATTGAGCAGGGTCTATTAGGTGCCACTTGTCCCCCTTTAGCCCCCAAATACACCTGGCTGCCAATAAATCTATTGACACCCAACAAAGAAACCAAATTGTCCTGGTTGCTGGAAATGTCCATGGATGCACTATTTTCAAATTGTTCAGGTTGGTGTTGACTTTGATTGGACCAGCAAGTCATTTAAGATGTAGTGAGATGAACCAGCATCATTGAGCAGGGTCTATTAGGTGCCGCCTGCCTTTCTTTAGCCCCCAGATACACCTAGTTGACACCCAACAACGAAACCAAATTGTCCTGGTTGCTGGAAATGTCCATGGATGCACTATTTTCAAATTGTTCAGGTTGGTGTTGACTTTGATTGGACCAGCAAGTCATTTAAGATGTAGTGAGATGAACTGGCATCATTGAGCAGGGTCTATTAGGTGCCGCCTGCCTTTATTTAGCCCCCAGATACACCTAGTTGACACCCAACAAGAAACCAAGTTGTCCTGGTTGCTGGAAATGTCCATGGATGCACTATTTTCAAATTGTTCAGGTTGGTGTTGACTTTGATTGGACCAGCAAGTCATTTAAGATGTAGTGAGATGAACTGGCATCATTGAGAAGGGTCTATTAGGTGCCGCCTGCCTTTATTTAGCCCCCAGATACACCTAGTTGACACCCAACAAGAAACCAAGTTGTCCTGTATATTTGAAAATAGTGATGATCCACTTATGAACTACAATATGAAATTGTGTTGACTGTCCTGTTGTTATGAACTGCGTTAACTGTCCTGTATATATGTAAATAGTGATAATCCACTCACAAACTGTGACATGAAGATTATCAAGTCAATATTACCTGGCAACATCTACAGGTTCTTCAACCTTAGTTGCTAGAAGATGCAATTTAAGGTAATGTCATTTTCAAGGGGTTTCAGACTCTTTTTGAAAACTCCTACAAATTTCTTTTCAAAATAGCATTTTACTATTAAGACTAAGGGAAAATAATAATTACCATTCCCAAACTTTGATCTGAATAATTGCTTTGCTTTTTAGGTTTAAGAAAACAGTTTTTCTAGACTGTAATCAGCCAATCCTAAATAGTTCAATGCCTACCCTCAGCCAAACAAAACTATAAAAAATTGTCAAAGCTAAATCATAGGTGGCCAAAGTTGAAGAGTCTACTATCAAAAATTGCATAAGATCCAGTTTAACCAAAAAAACTGCAGATGACTAGGCACTATCCAAGTCCTTGAGATATTACCCTAGCCTTGCAACCCAATAAAACTTCATAAATAGTAAACTTTTGGTATCAATACATATTTTGGGCTATTGAGAAGGAATCATGGTATAAGTTTAGATCTGGGGCTGTAGAGAATGAAACATATTAATAAAACAATTCTTGCTTCATAAGATGCAGAATAATTGTAGGCCTAGCCTAGTTAACACATTTTTACTGTCATTCCATTATAATTCACCCCTAAGCCCCTACCTAATGTGCAAATATATAGCACAAATTACATATTTACACTGTGTTATTCAGTGTCTTGATTTTCTCAGAGTTGATTCAATTTGCAGGTATGCTGGTTAAAACAAGAGTAACCCTTTGCAAAATGCATAGGAAATATAAAGTTTGGGCTTAGAAATAAATGTGTGCATTAGGGGGGGGATAAGTATTGTGGAATTGCAGTCAAAATGTGATAACTACAATTATTCTGCATATTATGAAGTAAGTAGGTGTCATAAGTGGAGTGCCACAGGATACCATCTTTGGTCATTTTACTGTTGTCTACAATTCAATGCCTATCTTGGATGCAGCAATTTAAAATGTGTATATCACATAGGATATGCCAGCTTGAAACAGCCACTGAGGAGAAGGACCTGGGAGCCATTGGTGACAATGAGTTAAAGTTTTACTGCCACATACAAGCTCAAGTTTCTAAAGCAAACCAAGAGCTTGGGTTCATAAAACAAACATTCACCACCAATTCTTGAATTATAAAAGAGCATGAAAAAGATATCAAATGATGTTTTCACTTTCATCTTAGTTAAGTTATATGACCCAATAACAATTTATTGGGGGGGGGGTAATATGAAGCACTTTTAGAAATGATATAAAGGGTAAGGTTTGTATTAACAGACTATTCAGGTTGCTAAGTAATAAACTTACCTCTATAGTCAATATTGCATCCTGAATCTAAATTTAACATTTATTTGTGTTAGAAATGAACTTTATCCCACCCCTATATATAGCCTACCAATTGAGGGTAAGCTAGCCTATATATTTGCACATTTGGGAGGTGGGAGTGAAGTTCATTTCTGTTACAAATGAAGGTTAAATTTGGATTCAGGATGTAATTCTGACTATAGAAGTAAGTTTGAACTTTACCCCTACAGAAAAAGAAGTCAGGCTATATATTTGCCCCTAATGTGCAAATATATAGCCTGAATTGGTATATATAGCCTAGAGCCTAGGGGTGGGGTAAAGGGTAAAATTCCACTTTAGCTGCTTTTGGCTATCTTAAACAGGTTAGGTTAGGAAAATGAAACTTTCAGGGATGGGTCTATAGGCTAAAGTATGTCCTGGGAAGGTATTTTGAAGTACCTACCTCCACTCTTTCTCTCTCCAGAGGGTCCTGAAATTTGCTTACATGAAAGGTCTATAGGCTATCTATTGAAATTTTCACAAAACAACCTTTAACTTAATTTTAAGTTATCAGCTTCTTTTCCTCTGAAAATGTAATTCCTGTTATTTGAGTAGAAATTTTATTTCTGATGTAAATGAGATATAAGTTTAAGCTTTCTCCCCACCCCCTAATGTGCAAATATATACCCTGAATTGGTATAGACAGGGGGTGGGGGTAAGATTCATTTCTGACAAAAATGATTATTATATTTGGAAAGAGCACAAAATAAGGTATCAAGTGGTATGTTTACTTTATTCATAAGTCAATAATTTGAATAACAAAAATTTACCTATTTTGCAAGTTTTCACTTTTATAACACACAGATTCTTAAAGGTCATCAAAGGCCAGGACCCTCTAAAGGAAGAAGGAGTGGAGGTAGGTACTTGAAGGTACTCCCTGAAGGAGTGGAGGTAGGAAGAAGGAGTGGAGGTAGGTACTCCCTGAAGGTTTCATTTTCCTAAACTAACCCCTTTCCAAGATAACCAAAAGTATCCAAAGTAGAATTTTACTGGGTGGGTAAAATTCTACTTTAGTTACTTTTGGCTATCTTGGAAAGGAGTTGGGTTAGGAAAATGAAACTTTCAGGGATGGATGTACATGCTAAGGTTTGTCCCGGGACGGTACTTTGAAGTACCTACCTCCACTCATCCCCCCTCTATATAATGGTAAATTACTGCACATTACTAGTTGTTTTTAACTCATATTTCATCCTATATTACTATCATAAATATAAATCACTGCTTACCTTACACAACTTCTGCTTTTAACCTTGTTCATTAAAATATATTCCAAAATCCTATTTAAATCCTAAGCCATTTAATTTTCAAACCATGCTGACTTTCTTTATGGTATATGAATCCCGGTTAGTTGTGATGTCACACTTGCCTTATCAGGCACCATGACCCTTAAGGGTAGCAGGGACATGCCGAACAACTCTGTTGATAAGACCATTTAAACTGTATTAATTAGGGAAAGGATTTCACAAGAGAGATCAGTAAAAATAACCTAATCCTTTTTAGAGGATAAATTATGTCATAGGAAGATGCTTAGGAAGCATTAATAGATAGAGTGCTAAAAACATCAGAATCGACTTCAGAGGACACGTTATATCACGGGAAGAGGTTTTTAAAATCCCCCTTCCCCCAAAACTCAAAATTTACCAAATTTTAATTTAGAATATTTTAAATATATATAAAGCACTAATAGATAGAGCGCTAAAATTTTCAGAATAGACTTCAGAGGACACGTTATATCACGGGAAGAGGGTTTTAAAATCCCCCTTCCCCCCTAACTAAAAATTTTCCAAAATTTTATTTTAAAAGCTTTTTAAATATTTCTAATGCACTAATAGATAGAGTGCTAAAAACATCAGAATCTACTTCAAAGGACACGTTATATCACGGGAAGAGGTTTTTAAAATCCCCCTTCCACCCAAACTCAAAAATTTCCAAAATTCTACTTTAGAAGCTTTTTAAATATTTCTAAAGCGCTAAGACATAGAGTGCTAAAAACATCAGAATCGACTTTAGAGGACACGTTATATCACGGGAAGAGGTTTTGAAAATACCCCTTCCCCCCTAACTCAAAATTTTCCAAAATTTTACTTTAGAAGCTTTTTTAAATATTTCTAAAGCACTAATACATAGAGAGCTAAAAGCTTCAGAATCGACTTCAGAGGACACACGATATCACGGGAAGAGGTTTTTAAAATCCCCCTTCCACCCACACTCAAAATTTTCAAAAATTCTAATTTAGAAGCTTTTTTAATTATTTCTAAAGCGCTAAGACATAGAGTACTAAAAAAATCAGAATCTACTTCAGAGGACACGTTATATCACGGGAAGAGGTTTTTAAAACCCCCTTCTTCCCAAACTCAAAATTTTCTAAAATTCTACTTTAGGAGCTTTTTAAATATTTCTAAAGCGCTAAAACATAGAGTGCTACTGGAAGAGGTTTTGAACATCCACCTTCAAGGAGGAGTTTCAATGCACTCTACGGGAAGAAGTTTTTAAAATCCTCCTTCCCCCCAAACTCAAAAATTTCAGAAAGTATCCTTGAGAAGGTTTTTTAAATATTTCTAAAGCGCTAATACATAGAGCGCTAGAAATATCGGAATCGACTTCTGATGAAAAATTATGTTATGGGAAGATGTTTTTTAAATCCCCCTTCCCCCAAACTAAAAATTTTCCAAAAATTTACTTTAAAAGCTTTTTTCAATAGTTCTAAAGCTCTAAGACATAGAGTGCTAAAAACATCAGAATCGACTTCAGAGGACACGTTATATAACGGGAAGATGTTTTTAAAATCCCCCTACCACCCAAACTCAAAATTTTCACAATTTTAATTTAGAAGCTTTTAAATATTTCTAAAGCACTCAGAGATAGAGCTCTAAAAGTTTCAGACTTGACTTCAGAGGACACGTTATATCTCGGGAAGAGGTTTTTTAAATCCCCCTTCCCCCCAAACTCAAAATTTTCAAAAATTTTATTTTATAAGATTTTTAAATATTTCTAAAGCACTAATAGATAGAGTGCTAAAAACATCAGGATGGACGAGGATATTTACATCTGTTAAGAAGCGACTATTTCAAATGCAGGAAAAACCCATACTAAGTTGACTTATCTTTCCAATATATTCATAACCCAATTCACTGTTATCTTTGTTCAACTATTCCCGCTATTTAACAATGAAAGAATTAATTAAAGCCGCAATAGATATTACGAGTTACAGCTTCAGTCTGTAAATGACAATTACTGAGAATGTTTTGTAATTTTTGCGAAATAAATTTATGTGGTAGTGTTGTTCAATTTTCAACTCTTGAGGCAGTCTTAGAGTTGTAATATAGCCTTTAAATGTTATTGAGAAGTATGAATAGCGATATTTGTTGCTAGATTTGTGTGCAATATAGAAATTCGTTACGTTGCCAGAATTCTAGGCTTAAACATATCCGAGGTGGCAATGAATATTCTCAGGTTAAGTGTAATTTTTCAAAATCGATCTATGACAAAACATGGATGGCTCGTTCACACGTTTCTGAGCTAGAAAATTTCCGTTTTTTGAGGATTTGGCTTCAAATACCGCCTCCAAGGGAGGATTTCATGATCAACAATGTTACTTGTTGTAAACAAACCTTTGTGGATTGGAGCCAGTTCTGCAGAGAGGTTTGTATATACATATGTCATTCAAACTTTGCTCCTTTGGGAGGAGAAGGAGTCATTGTTGAGATAGATGAAGCCCATTTTGGGAAGCGTAAATATAATAGTGGTCGGATTGTCAAGGGTAAATGGGTATTTGGTGGAATAGAGCGAGGAACTGGCAATTCATTCATGGTTTCTGTGCCGGATAGAAGTAGTGCCACGTTGTTGGGAATTATCCAAAACCGAATCCTGCCAGGGACAACAATTATCAGTGACTGTTGGAGGGCCTACGATTGCCTGGCTAGCCAGGGCTATCAGCATTGACTCGTCAACCACAGCATATTTTGTTGACCCTGCAACAGGTGCTCACACACAAAACATGAAAAGACACTGGCGTGACGTTCAAGACAATATACCCAAATATGGCAGAAGAGAAGAACATATGGAAGGATATCTGGCAGAGCACTATTTCAAAAAAAAATTCAATCTCCTCGAGAATGCACCATTTCATGAAATATATATCGGAGCTTTATAACCCCAACTAATTTGTTTTTTATGGGTATTATTTACTAATTAATGTTTAAAACATTGTAACAGAAAATTTGGCAAATTACGGTATCTAACCCCATTTGTTCTTAAAGCAATTCAAATGTTTTTGTCCAAATAGTTTAGTGTAGCAATCTTGATTCTTGAAGCTACAAGACATTATTAAAGTGTAAATAGGGAGGGGGAGAGAGGGGGCAGAAGTACATATTTGACTATAGATTATTCGGTACTTGTGCATTATAAATAATACACAAATATAAACTAAATATTTTTAGTTTTTTTACTTGTAATTAAATAAAATAAACTATTATTAAAATATAATTTTTTATAAAGATATTTGGTATATATATTTGCACCTTAGGGGGGGGGGCGAAAATCATAGCAGATATTAAATACGTAACCTAACCCAGGTACCTTTTTCCCTCCCTAAACCCAAAAAAAACACAGTTTAAATATTGTAAACGCAATAAGAAATCACGCTTTGCGATCCATTTGTCTAACAAATACCCGTTTGTCTGGTTTCCTTGTATAGTCTATAGTGGTGGGTTATTTATAATGCACAAGTACCAAATAATCTATATTCGTTTTGATTATTTTTTTTGGAAACCCCTTAACATTTTGAGTTGGGTAACCACATAAAACATATTCAAATAGCTTAATCCTATAATGTTGAAAAATTTTGCTTTTCTTTTTTACATCCGCGATTCATAATATGTAGAAAATGTTGGAACTTATATGAAAATTTTCTTTCGAGGGTGCGAAGGTTAGTTGAAAGGAGATTTGATAGCGGGGGAGGGGGTGGGTGGGGGCGGTGGTCAGCGACCTGCTCGCGGTGCCCCTGCTTATACTAATCTAAGCTGACCATTTCGTTGCAACGTGTTGCACCGGAATAATACTCTAAAATCTGGTTGATAAATTGCCTGTGTAACAAATTTGTCTGAGTTTCGTAAAAGGGGAAACAACCCCTAATAAAACTCATACCATCAAATTTGTGGTTCTTGGCGAATACCCGCCAGAAAATCCCCCCGGAAAATACCTCCCCGCAGAAAATACCCCCCCTCCCCACGAGAAATACCCTCACGGAAAATCCCCCCGGCCCCCACCAAAATACCCCCGGGGAAAGTAAGGCGTTTCCAATTTCAAATTCTCAACCAGATTTTGGAGTATGAAGGGGGAATGGGTTGTATGGTAGGGGGGATTTCTAAAACTTTGAGTAACCTTTAAAAATTTGTGAGTTATAGCAACGGAACCTTGCAAAATAGATCTTCTGTTTAAATGAAGTACAAAAAAATTGTTTTCAGCTTCAAAATTTTTCTCAATCCCAAATTATAAGGTTTTAAATATATGCAAATACATTTCCTAAAGTTTGGAAATAAAACATTGATATGTCTTAAAATTCTACTCAAATAACTTAAATTGCATTTTCAGAACTATAGCCAGAGAAAAAGAAACTTATAACTTAAAATTAAGGTAAAATGTTGTTTTGTCAAAATTTCAATGGGTAATGGGTATTTCAAAAACATCTTCACATGACATAAAAAACATATTCCTGTAACATAAATTGTCCTCTAAAGTTGATTCTGATGTTTGTAGCGGTCTATGTCTTAGCACTTTACAACTATTTAAAAAGCTCCTAAAGCATAATTTTAGAAAATTTTGTGTTTGGGGAGAAGGGGGGTTTTCAAAACCACTTCCCGTGATATAACGTGTCCTCTGACTTCGATTCTCATGTTTTTAGCACTCAATGTCTTAGAGCTTTAGAAATATTTAAAAAGCTACTAAAGAATAATTTTATAAATCTTTGAGTTTGGGTGGACGGGGGATTTAAAAAACATCTTCCCGTGATATAACGTGTCCTCTGAAGTCGAGTCTGATGTTTTTAGAACTCTATGTCTTAGCGCTTTAGAAATATTTAAAAAGCTTCTAAAGTAGAATTTTGGAAAATTTTGAGTTTGGGAGGAAGGGGGATTTTCAAAACCACTTCCCGTGATATAACGTGTCCTCTGAAGTTGATTCTGATGTTTTTAGCACTCTATCTATTAGTGCTTCATAAATATTTAAAAAGTTTTTAAATTATAGTTTTGGAAATTTTTGAGTTTGGGGGGAAGGGGGATTTTAAAAACCTCTTCCCCTGATATAACGTGTCCTCTGAAGTCTATTCTGAAACTTTTAGTTCTCTATCTATTATAGCTTTATAAAAATATAAAAGCTTCTAAAGTAAAATTTTGGAAATTTTGAGTTTGGGGGGAAGGGGGATTTTAAAACCCTCTTCCCGTGATATAACGTGTCCTCTGAAGTCGATTCTGAAACTTTTAGCGCTCTATCTATTAGTGCTTTAGAAATATTTAAAAAAGATTCTAAAGTAAAATTTTGGAAAATTTTGAGTTTGGGGGGAAGGGGGATTTTAAAAACCTCTTCCCGTGATATAACGTGTCCTCTGATGTCAATTCTGATGTTTTTAGCACTCTATGTATTAGAGCTTTAGAAATATTTAAAAAGCTTTTAAATTATAATTTTGTAAATTTTTGAGTTAGTGGTGAAGGGGGATTTTAAAACCCTCTTCCTGTGATATAACGTGTCCTCTGAAGTCAATTCTGAAATTTTTAGCGCTCTATCCATTAGTGCTTTAGTAATATTTAAAAAAGCTCCTAAAGTAAAATTTTGGAAATTTTTGAGATTGGGGGGAAGGGGATTTTAAAAACCTCTTCCCGTGATATAGCGTTTCCTCTGAAGTTGATTCTAATGTTTGTAGCACTCTATCTCTTAGAGCTTTAGAATTATTTAAAAAGCTTCTAAAGAAGAATTTTGGAATTTATTGAGAGTGGGAGGTTTGTGTAATTAAACACACTCGGTCCGTTGTCGAACGTTTACACAGTAGTCGAGTCTTCTTTAGTGAGCACTCTATGTCTTATATCGTTAGAAAAATTGAAAATAGATTTTAAAGTCATATGTTTTACAATTTTTAGTTTGGGGGAAAGAGGATTTCAAAAACATCTTCCCATAACATAATTTTTCCTCTGAAAGTCGATTCCGATATTTGTAGCGCTCTATGTCTTAGCGCTT
Source organism: Artemia sp. Qi Xiang Cuo (assembly GCF_049724085.1). NCBI lineage: Eukaryota > Metazoa > Arthropoda > Branchiopoda > Anostraca > Artemiidae > Artemia > Artemia sp. Qi Xiang Cuo. Next base: position 29,512,491 of record NC_142809.1, read on the forward strand.
TAGAAATATTTAAAAAACCTTCTAAAGTAGAATTTTGGAAATTTTTGAGTTTGGGGGGAAGGAGGATTTTCAAAACCTCTTCCCGTAGAGTGCTTTGAAAATCCTCCTTGAAGGAGGATTTTCAAACCCTCTTCCCGTAGCACTCTATGTTTTAGCGCTTTAGAAATATTTAAAAAGCTCCTAAAGTAGAATTTTAGAAAATTTTGAGTTTGGGAAGAAGGGGGGTTTTAAAAACCTCTTCCCGTGATATAACGTGTCCTCTGAAGTCGATTCTGATGTTTTTAGTACTCTATGTCTTAGCGCTTTATAAATATTTAAAAAAGCTTGTAAAGTAGAATTTTTTAAAATTTTGAGTTTGGGGGGAAGGGGGATGTTAAAGACCTCTTCCCGTGATATAACGTGTCCTCTGTAGTCGATTCTGAAAATTGTAGCTCTCTATCTATTAGTGCTTTAGAAATATTTAAATAAGCTTCTAAAGTATAATTTTGGAAATTTTTGAGTTTGGGGGGAAGGGGGATTTTAAAAACCTCTTCCCGTGATATAACGTGTCCTCTGAAGTAGATTCTGATGTTTTTAGCACTCTATGTGTTAGAGCTTTAGAAATATTTCAAAAGCTTCTAAAGTAGAATTTTGGACAATTTTTAGTTTGGGTGGACGGGGGATTTTCAAAACCACTTCCCGTGATATAACGTGTCCTCTGAAGTCGATTCTGATGTTTTTAGAACTCTATCTATTAGTGCTTAAGAAATATTTAAAAAGATTTTAAAATAAAATTTAGGAAAATTTTGAGGTTGGGGGGAAGGGGGATTTTAAAAACCTCTTACCGTGATACAACGTGTCCTCTGAAGTCAATTCTGAAACTTTTAGCTCTCTATCTATTATTGCTTTAGAAATATTTAAAATCTTCTAAAGTAAAATTTTGTAAATTTTGAGTTTGGGGGGAAGGGGGATTTTAAAACCCTCTTCCCGTTATATCACGTGTCCTCTGAAGTTGATTCTGAAACTTTTAGCGCTCTATCTATTAGAGCTTTAGAAATATTTAAAAAAGCTTCTAAAGTAAAATTTTGGAAAATTTTGAGTTTGGGGGGAAGGGGGATTTTCAAATCAACTTCCCTTTATATAAAGTGTCCTCTGAAGTCAATTATGATGTGTTTAGAACTGCATCTCTTAGAGCTTTAGAAATATTTAAAAAGCTTATAAATTAGAATTTTGGAAAATTTTGAGTTTGGGAGGAAGGGGGATTTTCAAAACCTCTTCCCGTGATATATCGTGTCCTCTGAAGTCGATTCTGATGTTTTTAGCACTCTATCTATTAGTGCTTTATAAATATTTAAAAAACTTCTAAAATAAAATTTTGAGTTTGGGGGGAAGGGGGATTTTAAAACCCACTTCCTGTGATATAACGTGTCCTCTTAAGTCGATTCTGAAAATTGTAGCTCTCTATCTATTATAGCTTTAGAAAGATATAAAAGCTTCTAAAGTAAAATTTTGTAAATTTTGAGTTTGGGGTGAAGGGTGATTTTAAAAACCTCTTCCCGTGATATAACGTGTCCTCTGAAGTCGATTATGATGTTTTTAGCACTCTATCTATTAATGCTTCCTAAACATCTTCCTGTGACATAATTTGTCCTCTAAAAAGGATTAGGTTATTTTTACTGATCTCTCTTGTGAAATCCTTTCCCTAATTAATACAGTTTAAATGGTCTTATCAACAGTTGTTTGGCATGTGCCTGCTACCCTTAAGGGTAAGGGTGTCTGATAAGGCAAGTGTGACATCACAACTAACTGGGTTTCATATACCATAAAGAAAGTCAGCATGGTTTGAAAATTAAATGGCTTAGGATTTAAATAGGATTTTGGAATATATTTTAATGAACAAGGTTAAAAGCAGAAGTTGTGTGAGGTAAGCAGTGATTTATATTTATGATAGTAATATAGGATGAAATATGACTTAATAACAACTAGTAATTTGCAGTAATTTACCATTATATAGAGGGGGGGGATGAGTGGAGGTAGGTACTTCAAAGTACCTTCCCGGGACAAACCTTAGCATGTACATCCATCCCTGAAAGTTTCATTTTCCTAACCCAACTCCTTTCCAAGATAGCCAAAAGTAACTGAAGTAGAATTTTACCTAAGCCTTACCTGATGTAAGTAAATAGGCTATTTTAAGATTTTTTAGAGCTGTTTTCAGAAATGTTTCCTTTTCAATAGCCCCAACTGTAGCCAATTTATTTTTGGCTCATCCTCAGAGATTTCTAATGCACAAGAAATGTTTTTGTTATCTCTATTGAAAGCAGGTTCGGTTAGTAGCCTACCCTAGATTACCATTGAGATTTTTGATGGGGCAAATTCCTAAAATCCCTGAGTCTGCTTTTGTTTCTTTTGCAAATGTGATCAGAGGGGCAATGACAATGTTGCCACTCGACGAATACGAAAAATCAGTGCCGGTCGACGAAAAAAGCGGGTTTTTGCGGTATCGTCTCTACCGAAACAAGGCATTATTTATGGTATATTTTGATACCCGTATTGCAAATACTTTGCCACTTTGTCAACAAAAATTTGCATTTTAGAAGCAATTAATTCCTTGCTACTTTTCTAGCAAATAGATACTATTCTTTATTATTTCTTTAACTGGTAGATTTTGCCATGAACTTTGAATAAGAAAGATTGAATAAAAATGAAAAGAGGCATACCCCAGATACTCACTCCATACATAAAAGTGAAAAACAGTCCCCAATGATAAATTCATATCTTTTCCCCACTTTATAGCTCTCTCAACCGTTCTTCATCACTAATAGCTCGTCCAGACCATCCGCTCTAGAAAATTGGAAGCAGGATAATCTATTGTTTTCTGTTTTAAACTATTGCCTATTTGAATGTAATATGCTAACGTCTGCACAACATACCTTGCTTTGTAAACTGTTAAAATGCTTCAAACATCACAAAATCTCACTATCAGCCAAGAGCCTAGCCAACTATACCTGCACACAGAGCATAGAAATCGACATCTATCCTCTTATATTTGAACTCCTAGAGTCGAAAGATCTACTGAATGATACCTGAAAATATCTAGAACATAAGAAGCAATCAAGCCTGTAGCTCTGTAGCCCTCAGAGTGAAGCAAAAGGAAAAGGGCTAAATAGTATTACTGAAAAGCCCGCCTGCTGTCAAATAGAAGAAGAAGAAGGAAACTAGGTTAAAAGTTTCGTCAATTTTTGTCTTATATTCGGCTCTTTCTCCAGAAATACTGTGTATACTGTGATTTTGTCCCGTTTTTCTATTTTTGGATACTCTGATATACCGGCCTTTAAAACGAAAAAAAAAAGACAAGTGTACCAGTCTTCGCTTCGAGTCCTCAGCAACATTTATTTGTTTAAAACAGTAGACATTTTGATCCCCACCCAAAGAAGAGAATGCTAGATTGAAAGTTTTTTACTGGCTCAGCAAATATGCAAAATGACATTCTTGAACCAAATGCTAATTTTTTTCCTCTTTTAATTTTAGATGCTTTGCGCTACAAAAGCAGTTATTACACAACTTACTTCCTTAAAATATATCTAAAAAAAATAATGTAAAGAATAATACAATTTTTAGAGATGCTTTTCTATAGTTTTCAACTTTTCGTGAGAGCATATTATTTACTTGCTTAAAAAAAAACCTCAGCATGGTTCGGCTTTTGATTTGTCAACATATTTTTACTCTTTCCCTCGTCTCAAAGTAAAAAAGGTAGTGAAACCCTTGTTTACATAAGTACCCAAGACATATATTCGAAAATTTAATTCTTGACCCCCCCTCCTTCTTTTACTGAAGCTTGACTCCATCACCGGGACAAGCCCTAGTTAAAATGTTTGATCGAAATCAAATGTTTAAGGTATTTGGAGACATGAGAACTAGGCTTGAAAAGATTGCATCTTGATTCATGTGTACTTACTGGGTTTGTGGTGACTTTAAGGTCATTTTTTATACTAAAAGTAACTCTTGCAGATTTTATGGGTGAAATAATGTACAATGACCCAGAGATGCGGCATTGTCTGAAAAAAGAGATGGGAAAATAGCTTTACTATGATCACGACTAGATTTTAACGCCAATTATCATATTAAGGATAGCAAAACAATAAAAGGAACCATTCACATAGGAAGACAAATCTTATTTGATATCAGATAGCATGGTCATGCTTGTCAAGACCTACATTGGCCACACTATACAAAACATTTTGATTCACAGCAGTACTTGTTACTTGAGGTTGTTGTACCATTCACTTGAAATACACGTTTAACAAGTCCCAGTTATAACGCCCCGTTGTCATGGCTTGACCTACCTTTTTGCTGACGGTTCTGACAACGTCCTGCTTTTAAAGTCAACGAAAGAGTTAGCAAGTGAAGCTGCTGACGTTTCATTGAGCTAAGATGATTTTGCTGACGTTTTATTGAACTAAGATAATTTTCCTGATGTTTTATTGAACTAAGATGACTTTGCATGTCAGTTTTGACTTTCTCTAAAAAACAAAAAAGGCGCTCAGCAATGAAATTTGATACTGGCAATGAAAAAAGTATTGTATCAATTTTGAAACGTTTGGTAACATTGCTGCTCCAGTGTTAGATTTTAGCGTAAGGATATGCACCAAAACACTACTATATCAGAGTCTTTCAAATTTTCAAGATTCAAACCTTTAGACAAAGTTACACTCGATATGATTTGCCATTGCTGGTCCATCTTTGCCTTATTCCATAAGCCAAAGGTATAGCACAATAATAATTACTGATGACTAGTAACTCTTAGCTCGTGACTAGACGGGTACAAAAATAGAGGAAGGCATTTATCTTTTCAGAGAAGTGAAAACGATCTAGAATTGGTTTGATGTTCACATGTGATGGACCTTTAATAACAAAAGAATCTCAATACAACGTGTGATTATCCAACAACCCGAGAATACACCTTGTAGGGTTTTCAACGGAAAGCCAACAGATGGGAGCCAAAGCAAGGAATATATATTGTTCCACCTGAGTGAAAACTCGTATATATCCATTTCTATATACATCTTGTCATTTTGCACTGTGTTAAAAGTGATTGCAAGTTTTTTTGCATAAATCTTCCGGACTATTAGATTTGTTTTTTACAATCATGACTTGCAGCCAGGGCATTTTAATAACTGCTAAGTTATTAAAATGCATATCGGTCACTGTATATGTGACCGAAATATCTGGTATTTTTGTGAATTTTCTATACACTGTCTTTTACAAAGGATTTTATCCCTATTTTGAACTTTTATTTTATAGTTCTGTATGGGAACGCCCGTCTTCTTAGCATAGTCTGTCCCTCCAACTAGCTGACTGAAAATAACAGATACTGATCCATGATTAAACTCTAACAGAGCGAGTAAATTTACCAGTAAATGCATTATGATTTTACAGACACTGACACAAACAGAGTTGTTCGGCTATAGACTTATTTATTTTCTAGTCAATATCCACTGAAAAAAAGTTAGTTTTTAGGTTGACAAGAAGCTTTGATTGAAAACGAAATGCCTGAGTCTGTTTAGCAATGGCGGTTGCTTTTATTCTAATCAGACTAGCATCGCTCAGTAAATCCGGCCATGCCATAATTTTCACGGACTTCAGCAAGTTGTCAGTAGCCGAATAGGTATAGATAGATAGATAGATAGATATTTATTGCAATAAAAGCCTCTTTGGGCCATGGCAAAAAAATGGAAAATCACACAAAATAATAGCACATGATTATAACACTCATAGCAAAGTATAGTAGCCTACATAAATATAACAACGCAAAAATGCACAACATAATAAATCACACAATACCATTAAACTAACATACATAGATAGATATTTATTGCAATAAAAGCCTCTTTGGGCCATGGCAAAACAATGGAAAATCACACAAAATAATAGCACATGATTATAACACTCATAGCAAAGCATAGTAGCCTACATAAATATAACAACGCAAAAATACACAACATAATAAATCACACAATACCATTAAACTAACATACATAAATAGATGTATGTTACATCTATCAAGGGCCATGACTACAAAAAATAACAAACAAGAAAACAACTTACACACATACAACAATAATTTCAAAACTCACCCCCCCCCCTTTACAAAAACCTATGTCTATGTGACATACCCAATTTAATTTATTTTGCTATCATTATTATTGTTCCATAATTTTTTGATCCCATTACTGAAACCAACCATTCACTTGTCCCCACATTGTCAAAAAATAATTCTTTCCTTGCATCCTTTAATTTAGGACAACGTACCATGAAGTGAAGCAGATTCTCAACAGTTTCTCAATACAGAGAGCTAGAGCAGGGACCGTCCAGTACCCTCAAACTCCCCAATTACTTTCTCCTTTCTCTTAGTGCCAAACAGTCACCACTTCTTTATATAAGCTACTTAATTCCTTCACTATTTAAACCCATTTTAAAATATATATCATATCCCCAGACCTCCTTCCATTGCCGGTAAACGCCGGGGGACACCGAGGCTGCGACTTCACACTGCCATTTCTGAATCTCCCGATCTTTAAGCACACTCTTTACTAATTTTGCTACATTTCCTACTTCCAGTCGTATCCCCTTCCCTTCATTCCAAACACCTGACAACCCGCAACTATTTAAGATTGATTTCACCTGGGAAGCCCATGAACTTTTCCCTCTATCATGCAACACCTCCAGATACGCTGCATTTACTAACCTCTTATTCTGTAGACCAATCACCTTTTCCCAGTATCCTATCATTCTAACCAATCTTTTTACCCTCAAGGAAAACAATCCTAGATCACCCTTTAACACCAGATTATTAAATTTCTCGCTTATCTCTAAATGTTTCCTGAAATGTCCTAAGTCAATTCTCTCTATTTTTTCCACTTTTTCAAACCCCCAAACTCCCCCACCGTAACAGAATACTGGGCCTACCTTCATCTCAAAAATTATCTTTTGTAGCTTAATATCTATCGGTCCTAAATGCCTAAGGGGACTCTTCAATAACGACCATGAAGCCTTCTGACCCTTCCAACTAGCTATTTGAACCTGATCACTCCATCTCCCTGAACATGTGAATTTACATTCCAAATAAATAAAATCCTTAACTTCTTTCATCTCTTTCCCTTTAAAATAAAACTTATTCTTTTCCCTTCTTTCTTTTCCAAAAACTAATATAACTGATTTATCGATATTTAAAACTAATTTTTACTCCCCAGATAACTATCCAAAATCTCTAACATCTTTTGCAAATCCGGAGCCGATTTCGCAAGCAATACTATGTCATCTGCAAATAATAAACAAAACAGCTCCAACGACATTAATTTTAACATAGGGACATTTCTATTGCTAAAATACACTTCAATATCATTAATAAAAAGAGAAAATAAACACGATGATAGAATGCACCACAGTTTAAGGCGTATCTTGCTTAAAACTGGCCTAGAATAAGAAATGCCTACCTTCACTACTACTTAAACCACCTCATATACTTTCACTATAACTTCTACTAACCTAATTGGCAATCCTAATTTCACCGACACCCCTTTCAACATACTCCTAGAAACTTCATCAAATGCTCCCCTAATGTCCAAAAACGCAGTATATAGCCTATTTTTCCTATGTCTCGTATATTTACTAACTAAACCTGTAAACAAAATATTTGATCAGTTGTACTATAGTTTTCCCTAAACCCTGCCTGACATTCAATTGACATACCTTTATAATGCAACAATTTATCCCTCCCATTAGACAGAACTCTACAAAATAACTTACTGATAGAACTTTCTAGACTTATCCCCCTGTAGTTCTTGTTCAGGTTTCTTTCTCCGTTCTTGAATAATGGGATCATAATCGATATCTGCCAATTTTGCGGACATAGAGGTGTACTTAGAATTGCCGAGAATATCAATGCAAGCACTGGCAGTATCCATGCTCTTGACCATTTCAACAGATTAGTTGGTACTCCGTCGATGCCCGGTGCTGAGTTCCCTATCATGCTTTTCAAGGCGTGCCATATTTCCTCCTGTCCAAGTGGCTCCAGTAGTTTAGCGTCCTCTGAATCCAACTCAAAATCGGCAGTCTCTTCTTAGCTATTCATCTCCTCATCAGCTCTCTCTTCGTCCTCTTCGGTGTATATCTCTTTTAGTTTTTGTTTTCTAAGTATTCTGGCCAGGTATCGGCGTGAGGGACTGAATCAGTCAACCTTCTATTTTCTGTTGATTTACTAGTTAACTTCCAGAACTCCATTGTATCATTCACGCTAAATTTCTCCCGTCTTTTTTGGCTCTCTTCCTCTTCAAAACGTCTCTTCTTCAACTTAAGTAGCCTTTTATATCCCCTTCGCTTGTCCCTAAGAACCTGCAAATTATTTTCCAGATCAACTGTACTACTAGCCTTAAGCAATCTAAAAGGTACTAAAACCACCTTCTTCTTTTCCTCACATTCCTTATAAAAAAACTCATCATACCAGTAATTCCACCATTATTTCTCCTACGTGCCACCTTAGTTCCTATCTTGTGCAAAACCCTCGGCAAAAAATCAACAGAACCTGCTATATCCCCTTCCCTTGCCATATCCTCACTCTTATGAATAAATGAATCCAGCCCTCTAACTTCAACTAGTACCTTTTTCAACTTCTCCTCACTATCATTATCAAACCTTAAACCTTCCCCCCATTCAAGCTCATTACCCATCTTTCCCTTAACCCCAAACTTCCTTTTCCGGCTCTCAGCCCATCCTCCCCCTCCTAATTCAACTCTAATAGGCAGGGGATCCGACCCAGCAAGCGCCATTACCTCAAAATCCACACAACAAGAAAGAAGCCCCAGACTAACGACCCCATGATCTATAACACTTGGAGATCCACCCGAAAAACATGTAAAATACCCAACTCCTTTATCCTTCCCTGTCCTCCCATTCAAAATAACCAAATTCTGCTTACCACAATAATCCAATAATTTTTTACCCCAATTATTCTTTCTCCGATGACCGTCCTTACTCGTCCTCCTCATAACTGACAGCTCAATCATATAAAATCCATTCATTTTTTTTAGTTCGAGATTCACCTCCTCCTCACGGGCTCCTTCGTTTTCCCCTGTACATCCGTTAAAATCCCCTCGAAAAATAAAATAATCGGACGGAAACTGTTCTGAAAAACGATCCATATCATTTTCTAATATCTCCCAGGTATCTTCATCCTTAAAAGGGCTAGTTTCCGGTGGTAAATACACTGAACAAAAGATAACCGAGTTACTACCTAAAGATACTCGCACCCATACTAGATTACATGAAACGCTTTTCAACCGAGATATATTTTGCCATCTATTCGTTATCGATAATGCCACTCCTTCATAAGTTCTACCATTCTGCGATCGCTTTCTTTGTGATCCAAAATAATAAAAACCTTCTATTCTCTCCTCTTTTTCCAGCCACGTCTCTACTAATGAGCCAATGAATTGTGACGGATTAAATAGCCGCCTAGGCTCCATGTTATTAGGGTCGTCAGCTCTAACCGACTTGCTCTTCTGTCTTAGGTGGTCATCTGGGCTAATAATTTGTTGGCTGCTACGTTTGGGAGCCCCCACAGGCCCGACAAAAGTTGATATGGAGCCTTTTTTAATAACAGGAGTTTCACTGTTCACCCCATTTATTTCGTTATCACGACTAAGCTCCTCCACTACACTAAAGAAAGATTGAATTGAGGATGAAGATCAAGAACGCGATCTTGAATTGCAAGGTTCTTCCAGGTTAAACCAATTATTTTCAGAAGCCAAACTCTTTACTAAACGTTTTTGTGGCACTGATAAAGACCCAGGTTCACGGTGAAACTTTTGTACAAAATTTTCCTTAAAATGGGTCATGGTACTCGCTGATGACTCTATATTAGGGGCATTCGTAGCCTCAACTACAGACTGCTTATCAAAGCTAGACGTAGAACACTGTTGACCAATATATGACTTTGTCCCTCTTAGTCTTGCTTTTCTATTTTCTTCTCTAGCCCGTTCAAGAAAAGGCTTTAGGCGGTTACGGATAGACAGTTCACGCTCTGTATAATTGGGACTAACACCAAGACTCGCCCTTTTCAGGTGCACACTTGAACACAATATAGTATCACGAATGTAACCGCTTGTAAACTTAACCAACACCGATCGCGTGTCTTGTTTAGCGTTTAGCCGAAAAATGTCTCTAATGTCCATCATTTTCAGCCCTAAATTTGGCACATGTAAGTTGAGTGCTTTCATTACATCTTCTCGTAACAATGAACCTTTGTTTGTAGGATCGAAATTATACAAGACCAAATTACACTTTTTAGACTCATTTTCTAGTCTTTGCAATTTTACGTTAGTAGCCGACATTTCAGCTTGCAAACTTAGGTAATCTTTCTTCAACTGTGACGTATCCTCCGAGAACTTCTCTACTCTCGAATCAATTCGCGACAAAATAGCAGATAGGTCGTTTCTAAGTTCTTGAACCTGCGATGAAACTATTTCTATTCCGCTCAGTTTTCAATTAATTTCTTGTAGAGTTTCAGATAAATTAACAGAAGTCATAATTAATCCGGAAGATAAGTCTACAAACCAAGATTAGAATATTAGAAGCTACAGTGATGACAGTGGTCAAATATGGCTCTGAAGCATGGACGCTCCGAAAAGCGGATGAAGATTTGCTTGATGTTTTCCAGAGAAATTGCTTAAGGATTGTTCTAGGTACCCGGCTAACTGACCGTATTTCAAACAATAGGCTATACAAAAAATGTGGTTCAATACCGCTCTCTAGGGCTATAATGACAGAAAGGTTGAGGTGGTTAGGGGACGTTGTGCGGATGAAGGATGACAGATTGCCGAAGATTGTTCTTTTCGGCCAACCGTCTAGGACTAAAAGGAAAGCAGGTCGTCCCCGTCTGGGGTGGTAGGACGTCATAAAGAAAGATTTAAAGTAAATGGGAACTTCGTGGGAGGGTTTAAAAAGGGAGGCTTTGAATAGATTGGGATGGAGGAGGATCGTGCGTAGCTGTGTTGGCCTCAGGCGGCTTGGTGCTGCGGTGAGTTGTTAGTAGTAGTAGTTTTCAAGTTATTTCACTGCCTGTGTATTTAGATGTTAGCGGAATGAATGCTGATGAAAACTGGGTCAAGTTCAAAGCAAACTAGATTTCAATGTATAATCCTCTTAGCTAACTAGGTGTTGTCTCTTTGAACTGTGATCAATACTGTGTATATCATGTTAAAAAATAAATGAGACGTGCCTTGCTTCAATAATAGTCTCCTTTTCGTTGTTGGAAAAAGCGAGGAACAAGTGGCAGAGTCTGAGAAAACGAAGCGATCCATGTATTTTCATTAACCTCTGACAATAAAGGTTACAGATGGGCTGCCCAATGGAACCATAAAACAGCCTAGGCTAAAAGAATAATAAGTGGTTTATCACCTGCTTCCTCTGGACGGCACCTCTGCAACTTTGCATTCACATTTGATTTGAATGAACAATATGTAATAAGAAATCAGGAAGAAATTAAACAATAGATAATTTTCTACATTTTGGAATGCATGTTCTACAGGAAATGAGTGCTAGCCTATATGTGAACACAGTATTAAGTTCTAAATGAAATAGTATTTTTATTTCTTAACCATTGTTCTGCATTCTGAATTTCACACATTTTTATAAGAACTTCTTTTACTGTATAGGCTACTATTCAGTCTATTGGGCGGTAAAAGTGGAAAGGTAATGCCCAAAAGAAGCAAGATAGGATAGCCCAGGACTACTTATTTACTCAATTCTAGTAAAATATTCGCTCTGCTTTGCAGTGTCTGTACACCTTTACCATATTAATGGTTGAAAATTACTTTCATTCAGCCACCTGACTGATATGTCAAATATTTACTCTTGGAAGCACGTTAATTACTTGTTAGAATTCTCGCGAGTTTCACAGTAACCTGTCCAGCCATATATCATTAGAAAGTGGAGAGCAAACATTTGTCCCTGATCCCTTACGGTGACATTACTTAGTATAAATTAAGTGATGAGTCATTTCGCGGAATAAATACGCTGATCAAATTCATTTCGCCGTATTGTTGTGGTATACTGTATGATTAGGAAAAAGTGCGTCATTTCTCTCAAAATTGCGGTATTATGCTGCAAAATGCAATATAAGTGGCAACACAGGGCATTGTAGCGGTTCTATTCTCGACTTTAAAAATTCGGGAACAAGTATTCAAACTTCGAACATTTTTGAGGAAACCGACGAACTGGAATTTCGGTAAGAAAATCTGGGAAACAAATTTGCTTTAGCTTCGTTTTAGGGTCAGCAATAGACCCCAACGCCACTCTAATAAGTCGATGGCGCTCCAATAATGAAAGAACTGCTGGCATCGAGACTTGCTGCCGGTCTGTCTGTATTTAACCTCATGTTATTGCAGTGATTCATTGGTTTCGGTGTATTAAGCAAGCTATCGTGCTATGTGACTTTGTAAAAGTCTGTTGATATTGATTTCTAACCATAAAATGGGAATAAGAGCTTACAGACAGAGTCAGCAGTGTCGTATTGAAGAGGAGTGGAAAAACTGGGCCCCTAGAAATTTTACAAGACTTTCTTAAAGAGCCTTTTCTTTCACTTCCAGAAGTCATCTTGATTTCTTGCAGCATAGTTTGATAATGTATCAAACTATGCTATTTATCAAACAATAAAACTATGCTATATATACAAACAATAAAAAATTTCCCTTTTACAGGTTTCATTTTGGTATAATCCATCTATTAGGATTAACTTTTAGGGTTATTCCCTCAGTCATACCATTCCTGTCCTCTAGTTTCCAACGTATTTCGTTACATTCTTTTAAATTATAGTCTTGGGATTAAGGATTATCAGCCTCCATTCTTAATTGGCCTCAGTATTGTAAGATCGCCCTATTTTGTAGGACTGAAAGTGTTAACAAGAATTGGTACTCAAAAATCCCGTAACAACTAAATTTATTGTTAAATAAAATAAAAAGAGAAAACGTTGTAATTCTTATTATTATAAACCCTTCCAATAGCTCTCTTCAGGGATGGCTTATCTTATATTGCGTGTGTGTCCGTTGTTCAGGACTTTTCCTCTATAGTCCACGCTGTTCACAGAGAAAATGGGATTGTTTTAGTTTAGCGCTATCGAACATTTCAAATTGAAAGAGTTACACTTGAATAGCTAGTCAAGGCTTGAGTCCTAGGGTATTAAAATCCTTTAGTTCAAATTATTGATTCTAAAGTGAGCCAAAACTCGGAATAGCCATACTTGATTAGAGAGGGTCGGTCGAAAACAGTATCAGCTACTTTGTGGCATGTTTGAAACTGCTGTGATGCGGCCTGGCCACTTAAAAACAAAAATGAATTCTTGTCGAAAAGGGGCATGTTTAAGAGCTGACGTCACAAGACTTGTTTTGTTTCTTAAGCTAATACGAAGGTAATGACATGCCAATTCTAAACCAAACAGAACTCTATCAAAATGTGGCAGGTACAGGCATCATTTCAAAAAACTGGTTTTTGCTCTATAAGTTAATATTAAAACAGTGGTAAAAGTTCATTTGTATTGAATAATTATGAATCTTCTGGAATTCCGTGGTAGAGTAAGTAATTTGAAATAAATATGGCTGTGAGAGGTAGACCCCTTTTTAAAAAATTGATGTCTTTTCAACTTACGGTTTCTAAATACCTACTTTTAAGGTGTAAACTGTAAGCAAGTAAAAGTGGATATTTCATTTGCAGATAAATTTGTTTACTTTGATTATAAACTATATTTTTCGGGAGAAGATTTTATAAGAAATCTATTTAAAAATTGTGAATGGTTTTGTTCAAATAGAAAATTTTCTTTTTCACTGGTTTCATATAAAGCGGAGTTCTTGTCAAAACGGATTTAAATAGCTATGTCTATGGTAAATTGATAATTCTAACCTTTTAAAAGGCTCCCTCTGGAACTATTGTTTTATCTTGCTATCCTCTCACTCTGTACCTTCAAATCTGTTTCTACTTATCGTTCTACATCATTCCTATCTAGTATTCATTGATATAAAAAAAAATTACAAGAAACGTTGAATCGATAAATACTTTACTTTAAATAAGAGATTATTATATAAAATACATGGTTGTGTCTTCTTTCACTGTCAAATTCATAGACAGTTTGAGTGTTTGTTTCGTCGTTGCTGGGTAAACTTCGAAAGATTAAATTTTCGTTGTTTTTTTCTTCTTTCTTTTTTGTTAATCACTGAGGACGACTTGAAGGAAGTCCATGTAGAAATATTTACTTGTTTCTTTGTCATCATGGTTTGCCAGTTGCTGAAAAAACCCTTGTTTTATCACCTGTTTTGATTTTATTATTTTCTTGCTTCTCTTTGTGCCATATTTAATGTTCCGCCTGTTTGTTATTGTAAATTATTTAAAAATAATTTATTTCTATTTTGTTTTATGTACGGAAAGAGCGACTCGGTCCAACAACAATCGAAATAAGAAATAAAATTATTTCTTCAGGCTCCACGGGCCTTATGAAAGTCCCCTGATTTTTGACAATGGATGAAACAGCATTAGAATGTAATATACGTTCATATTCAGCCTATTACAGAGCGTATGTGTAGAAGTTTTTAATTACTATTTTCTGTCCAAAATCTTAAAGTGTGTATTTTTTACTAGGAAAGATATGCATTTATATGTTTAGCTCTTCATGCCCAATTGTATTAAACAAAACTTGGAAAATTAGAAGAGGGCTTGTTTGATCGTGAATCAGAAATATTAATGACCTTTGAGAATATCCAAAGATTTGAGGGTCGCTAGCAATTGTTCCATGCCTCTTTTTACCCATATATTAGCAGATCAAAATTTGGCATTATTAATTTGATTTAAACAGAAGAAAGGTCCAATAATTTATCATTGGGGAGGAAATGATCCTTTATAGTACCAGAAGAAGGAATTAAAATCTACGCAGTTTCCCCACCGTTCACATATAGTTTTTCTCATTGCAGAATTGGAAAAAATTACAATGTGAAGTGGTATTTTTCGGTACGAAGCAGGTTGTTGAACGGTGTGAAGCCCTTCCGGGGGACTGATTTGTCATAGGAAACTTCAGTGACGTTTCAGTGTTAGGTTTTAAAAGGAAAATGGGACATAGCTTCTTTTCAAAATTTGAAAACAATCTGACATTTTATCTATAAAACCACGTTTTAAGCTGAAAAGAAAGAAGAACCACTTTAAATATAAATGGAGTTGCTCCTTTCTCAACTCTAGTTGTATGCTATAGTCAGTTTCTGTCATTTCTCTATGACATGTTGACGTAGGAATGAGGAACAGAGTGATAGAACATAAGGGATGTTGAAGGTGAATCATTTTTAAAAGGCTTGCTTTTTAGAGTAAAGTTCGAGAATTGAGAATACGACAGTAACCGAAACACTTCTGATCTTTTAAATTTTAAACCTTACTCTTTACTTTCATTTGAAAAAAGTTGTCGTTTCATTTGTCTATTCAACCAAATCGACTGGTTGCTGACGCCAAAGTGTAACGTGAAGGGGTGTGGTCAAAATTTTGAAGGTATAGTACCTGAGCAGTAACTGGTGACACCTTTTAAATTTTTCTATTGGCGCTTTTGTCGCTGAATCGTTCTAATAGGCAGGGGGGGGGGTGTGAAGAATTTGATGAAACTGCTAGGTGAATACGAATTAATTTCATGTTGTTTTTAAAAGCTACAGTGGAGTAGTAAATTGAGAGAAAATTATCATTTAAGGCTAAAAAAGATAATTAAAAAAAAGTTCAATTTTTGTTATAACCTTAAGTAGGTCTTTGTTTTCGAATCATTTTTGAATATTGGAACACTTAATGAGGGGAGATTTCTGTTATTTTAGGACAACCCTAAATAAAGTATTGATGACGATATTAAATTATATAAAAGGGGAAGACTGAGTTTTTTAAGTGGACTTAACAAGATTCTTTAAAACCAAAATATTTTTAATCGTAATTTTGAATAAATTAAAAAAAACCTAAATATAATATCAGTTCAAAATACAAATACAATATAATGAATTGAATTTTTGAATTAAATAAAAACCAGTTATCAAAACACAAATGAACTAGAATGTTTCCGTAATTTAAAAGAGTCATAGCTACAAACCTCTTCGCTTTTTGGAAAAATCCTAGTTTGTTTTTTCCATTAAGACTTTTGTTATTCTTGTTGGTTTTGAACAATGATAGTCGTAGTTTATTTTGGAGGAGAATAAGTTAGAATGATATTTGTAATCATAGTTATTCTCAAATTCTCAACGTTAAAAATATAATCTTCTCCACACACTTTTGGCATTTAATATCTTCGATGGTTTTCTATTGTTGAATTTTTTGCGCTGGATTATATAAATAATTTTGGCTCTGTTATTATGATATTTAATAAAATGGAAAAATCCTTTATAAAAATCAATACCAGCCATTTATAAATTTTATTTTTGAATCTAAGTACTCATTTAACCCTTGCAACACCTGATTTAAATCTAACTTTTTCAATTTAGTATTTTATAAGATGAAAACAGAAAGCTCGAATTATTATACTTGTTTAGCTGATGTGCATCTTATTGCTACTGCTATCAACTAATTTCTAAAGTTATTTTTATCCAAAGAGCACTTCTTTGCTTGTTCATTTTCTTAATAAATAATTAATTTATTTATCAAGAAAATATAAAAAAACAGCGTGGAGTATTTTTGTAAGTCAGAAAATATCGAGTGGAGTAGTACGATTACTATAAAATGTGTGTCTGCTTTGCCTAATTAGTCACAACTATATATTTTTAATTTGAAGGAAGATTGTTAAGAGATATTAACCAAGTGACAAAAAAAAAATATTCAGTTTTTTTTGGAACACTTATTTTCGAACATTCAATTTGGCATCCAACATCATTCCCTAAAAAAAATGCTATTTTTATTGGATGCAACAAATTTTTTGTCAGGTGTAAATTCTACTGAATACTGGGGACATCCAAAGATATGTTTTATTTCTAATTCCCACGATGTAACAAAGATTAAAGAACAAAAATATGAACGAAATCTAGTTGTTTCAACCTCTTGATTTGTAATGTGAATGTGTTCTAAAAAAGTATTTATATTAGAAATATAACCCTTATAGATTGCATCCCTTACAAAGTATGAAACCAAACTATTTTCATGGCATAAAAACACTTTCATTAATATGAAAAATATACTTACTTCGAACCTATAATTACATGATTTGATTTTCTTTTTTTAAATTTCATATTTATCATATTAAGTAGAAAATAAAATATAGATTTAAAAATAAAAAAAAGTCAAGGAACGTTCCACAGATTCTGTATATTCAAATTATAGTAAATGGACTCAGTTTAAAAATGGTGCGACTTATAAAAGTTCACATTATAATCTTTTAATACCGTCCTTCGAAACCTCTAGTCATAATCATGCATTATTTCGTTCTTCATCCATTTTTTTCAGTAGTCACCCAGGATATTTCCGAATGCCTATGTCCTGAAAATAATGTTATTAATTAATTAATCGCTTGCACAGTATAAGAAACTAAATTTAGCATAAGGGAAAAGTGAGAATACAATATAACGAGGTGGAGTTTTGAATGAAATACAGAACGGTCATCAAAACATAACTAAATAGGAATGGTTCTACAAATGAAAAGGGTTACGGTTAAAAACTTTTAACCCCTTTATGATAGTGTGTTTTCTCCAATGGGTCTATTTGTCGTTTCAAGATTTTAAAGAATAACATGTGTGGTTTTTTTTGAAAGAGAATCAATTACCACAAACTGCGTAATAAAAATTATTATTAAATTTTATATTGATCTTTATACTAAGCAATGAATCTATAACTATCTCCAAAAAATTAACTAGTGATGTTTTAATATGCTTTTACTTAGGCAACGACGGGAGCATTAATAGAAACTAAAACCCTCTCTCTCCAAAATATATATTTTATTTTGCAGAAGGTTTGTGAAGTAACCCATAGACAATAAAGATTAAATTGTAAACTGACAATCTAAATGGGTTCTGTTTATTGTTTTTTTTCTACTAAGATGTATTTTGTCTTAAGGGAGTAGAAAAAAAAATTCTCATAATCCACATTATCATTTTATTTCTTTTTAACTTAAAATAAAACTAATTTGAAATTTAAGAGAGTAAAATATAGAAGAAACAGCAAGAACTGTCGCATTCTGAGATGATATAATGTCATAAAAAATTAAATACTCTAACTAATGAGCAAAATAAAACATTTGTTTCTTATCGCTATTTATTTCTATCTTTCTATCGATGTTCCTAAATCAAAAATGTTTTAATACTGCGTCATATGTTTCCATAATATTATACAAATTTCATTGAGGGGGATAACGCAAAACTACACTGAGGTCTTGTATCAGTGAAAGTGAAAGTTGGAGTAACTCAAAAAACGTTTTGTAGCCAGGTCTTTTTGTTGTAAATTTATGTTTAATAGTTTTGCCTCCGGTTTACATTTTAATGCCAAAAAAATTTATTACTTAATGTTTAACATTATAAGAGTGTGGATAACTGTGTCCGAACCAAATCGCTATATTTGATCTACACTGAAAGTACGAACGACATCAAACTTAAAGCTTTTTTCCTCCCCGATTCCATCTTAGGTCTAATCAGTGGTTTCCTTGGGCGGTTCTACGGGTCTGAGGCAGCTTTATTGGATGTATCATAATTGTTACTACGATTTCCTTTGGCTTGTTATAACATTATCAAGGTTAGAGTTCCTGCTTTAAGCTTCACCAAACAATTCATTTTTAAGTAAAATAAGTCTTTTTCAAATGAGAGCGTTATTAGGACAATTTTTCAAGGGGAATCATCCACAAATATTTTAAGGGGGGGATTTTAAGAGAGGATATAATTGTCTAGAGAAAATTTTATGGGGGGGGGGTGGTATTGTAAATGATACCACATGTAATGAACATTATTCATGCGAATGAAGTGAAATAGTCATTGAGAGAAAACCCGATGTTAGAAATTTATCTTAAAAATTATACTAAACTTAATAAAAAAAGTAAGGAGCAGCCTTAAACTTAAAGAAACGGTAATTTACTTCATATATAAATGGTTTTGACAATTCGTCCCAACTTTTTAAGAGTAACTCCGGAAACTTAAAAGGTAGCGTAAGATTAGATAAATATTGTGGCGTTATATGCCGAAGCTCTATCCTAGTACTGTTCATCTCCGTCTCAAAACCTGAAAACCAAAAAGTGCTCGAGGGGATGGTAGCTTTCCCCCCTAGGTTTTCAGACCCCTTTCCTGTTTACCTTCTGAGGCGTTATCCCGGTACCTCGTTGGAGTTTAGTCAACTATAACAGAGAATACTGATTCACACCACACTAAACCCCGTCATAAGCCAAATAATTGAATAAACTAGGATTCGAGCCCTCACCCTCTCAGACAAGCGATCCTAAATATAGTGCACCAATCCACTTGACTACGAACCAACATCGTATCTAATTATGATTAAAAGCTTTTATAAAAGGACCAACAATAAATATCATAAATAGCGAGGTCTTAAGGAAAACGGTAAAGAGTAAAAGTCCCCCCTCCTTATTCATGGTCTGAATCATGTTCTACTTTAGTTTAATCCTGGTCATAACTTTAGATGTAAAAAACTTTTTTTTTAATTTTATTTAAACAAAAAAGAATGGAAATTACATAGAATAAAAAAAAGTACAAATTAGAATTTGAATCTTTGACTCTGGTTATAGAATGTATATTCTTGACAACCAACGTTTATAATTAGGACAATTATGGTAACAATATAGATAGTATTAGCTTGAACAAGTATTGTTATAGCTAGCATAGAATCTGAATGAGTTCTTGGCATTTCAGATATATTTGTTAGCGAAAAAATTGTACTTATAAGAGCCACAAAGTAAATATCAACTTTGTTTTGGGGACGGGGCAACTTAAAAATTATTATTATTGCAAAATTTAGACATAATTGAGTGAGCATTGCAGTGAATTTAGGCTGCTGTTTCATACACCAATGAGAAACTTATTGTTGACCTACTATAAAAAACTCATACAATACTTGACTTTGTCTCTTTTAAAGATGATAAAAATTGACAAAGGTCATGGCTCTCTTAGAATTGCTATATAATCCATAGAAAAATTCGTGAATCTAAAAAAAAGAGAATCTTCCTATGACCAAAGATGCTTTCCTCAACATTAATTAAATCTAATAGAATCGAGTTGATCTTTCTGCTTTATTTGCTATGTCTTATGGTACCGATAAGGGGGTAGTCATGATTGCATTACAACTACCGGTTGGTATGTTATAAATACTTTATTTGCAAAAAAACCGAAGCTTACACACTAGTGTAATCTATGAAATTAGATAATAGGGAAATTGGTGTAAAGAGACAGTAATATTACAAAGTTGACATAAATCTATTAGAGTCAAAATTCAAATGAGATAAAACATACGCATTTTCATATGTTAACAAATAAATCTTAACTTGGCACCATTAATTGAATATTCTTATTCAAAGAGGTTCAGGAAGTGGACACACACTTATGGAAGCATTGCGGCATCTAATATTTTTTTGCTATAATTAGTTATTGAGAAAATAACTGGATAAATTATGCCTAAAGTAAGCTGTTCAGAATATATCATTTCGTAAAATATAATCCTGACACGGTAAAAAACAAACAAACATAGGAGAAATACTGAAAATAAACATAAATAATATACACATGGTTTTTTCTCTTATAATTGATAGTAGAAAGTTAAAATGACATCAACTACTTGATCTGGACATATGGAAGATTTTCTATATTCGGGACTTAGAAAAATGCTGTCTCCTGGTATTGGAGAATTAAAATTCTGGGTTCCCAACTTTTAATTGCAAAAAAGGTACAAAGGGGTTGCTACGTCAGTTACTGGACGGGGAAATCTTTTGTTGGCCAAAAATAGTAGGTGGTTTATGAGTACTACAACTGTTCCGTATAATTGAGCTT
Organism: Artemia sp. Qi Xiang Cuo; assembly: GCF_049724085.1. NCBI lineage: Eukaryota > Metazoa > Arthropoda > Branchiopoda > Anostraca > Artemiidae > Artemia > Artemia sp. Qi Xiang Cuo. The sequence continues at coordinate 29,533,490 of NC_142809.1, forward strand.
GATTGGATGGTCTAAGCCCACTTTTAAAAGCCAAGAGATACCAATGTGATTTCTAAAAATCTCTTTAGATTCGACCACAGCTAGAAGTTAAAAGATTACCGAGTATAAAAAAAGTATTAATATATTCACTGCACGCTACATACTAACTGATTTAAAAAAAGACTTTCTCCCAGCCAGCTGGACTAGACGCGTGTCTGTGACATGGGGTACGGAGTGGTAAATTAATTCTTCCAGCGACTTCAAGAACCTTGCCATAAAAGGCGAAGACTTTAAAATTGTCGCACAACCAGACTCTTTATTGAGGTATTGTGATTGAACCAGATGAACCCACAAATATTCTCAAGAAGCAAGCTCTTAACAAAGTCCTATGTGATGACATATTGCAAAACAGCAATAACTCAACTATCATCCATCAAAAAGGACATATATTCCACATCGAAGCTATTTAAGCCTGTTTAATCAACTGATAATAAAATCGACGCCATTGCCAGAGTAAAAGGAAATAAATCTAAGAAAAAAACTGAGAACTATCTATTCTAGTCCAAAATTACCAACAATTATAATTCGTCGGCTTCAGAAGAATTTCAGTAATTAATTCAAGCAACTGATGAAGATTTAACCAAAATAGATATTTTGATGTATACTATGTAAAATTTTTCATTTTTCACGAAATTATCACTGTGCGATAATGCTGTTTTTAACTATTACGATGACCAAAATAATTTGCACAAATACCCCTTACCTAGCCCTGATAGCCCCTTAAGCCGTTTTAACTATGAATATGTCGACACTTTTGATTTTGTAAAAAATGTAAAACCTAAGCTAACGGAAGAGACCAAACTTAATATTATCTTCTTTTACATCAGAAGCATACGAGATAAGTTGACTAATTTTAAAGATTTGATTTTTAATAACGGCTACGGTCCTTTTAACAAAATTGGAATAACGGAGACGTGCGTTTTAGGAATTGATGATACTAATGAATTTTTACTTCCTGGCTTTCAAGCTATTGATATCGAAAGAAAATTGACTAAGTCCTCTGGTCGCATTTCTCTTTACATCTAGTCAAGTCTAAAATTCACCAGGCTATTAGACTGTGAATCCTTATTCTCGCAACCTATAAATAATAGATGCATTTAGTCAATAATTGTTGATATAAGTGTTGACGACAATTCTTTTATTTTTTAATTGTTTTATAAGCCATCCTCAGTTCCGACACCTTTCTTTGTAATATTTTTGGTGACTTTTCTAGTTCTATTCATTCATAACAAAAGAAGGAAATAAGTTTTTAGGACTTTAATTTTAATTTCATAAATGTTAGCAGTAATAATGATTTTGATATCTTCTTTGAAACATTTACCTCAAGTGGTTTTCCTTCGAGAATTCATCTTCCTACTGGAGTTGGTCATAAGCGGTCTACCGCTACTGTCATTGATAAAATTCTTGTATCCACGTCCCTAGGAAACCACCTGTCCTCCAGAAAAACATTCTCCGACCGGTCAGACCTCCTTCCGATCTCTTTCTTCCGACCCGACAAACCAACGACTAAATCCCCTAGAACTAATCACGCTCCGTCTAATATAATATATAATAGTGTGAATATAACCCGGGTTACTGATCGTTTGAAATCATTCGACTGGTCAAAGACCTTGGATTGTAACGTTCTTGATACAGTCAAATATAGTTTTACATAAGGACTGAGTCATCTTATCAGTTCAACCTTTTCAATCTGTAAATAAAACCAAAAATATACCTTTATACAGCGCAGGATGTTCAATTGCCTGATAATATCTTCATATTGTAAAAAATAACCATATAAATTATTTTGCAAAACCAGTTGCGTTATTGACCTAACTAATTATAAAACTTACAAAAACTTATATACCAAACTCATCCGTGAAGCAAAAAAAAATATTATTATTCAAAAATCACTCACTGCAAAGGGAACTTATAAAAAATTTGGTCAACAATAAATGAAATTCTTTCAAAAAAAGGAATTCAAGATCTATACCTATTAACCTTAAGGACATCAGTGGCAGATTAATTGAGCCAATTTCAGTACCGGATGCTTTTAATAATTATTTCACCAACATTCCAAATGCTAACTCCTGTTCCCCCTCCGAGTCAGTACACCCTAGCAAGAATCTCAGATCCATATTTTTCTCTCCAACTGATAGTACTGAGGTGCTTCAAGTTATCGAATCTCTTTCTAATAGTAGTACACCTGACTTCCTTGGAATAAGTAATAAGCTTCTTAGAACTGCTTCGTTTGTGAACCCATTGTGCATACAGCAAACTTGTCTATGATCAATGGAGTCTTCCCAGAAAAATTTAAATCAGCAATTGTTATCCCGATTCATAAAAAAGGCGATCCGTCTGAGATAAGTAATTATCGTCCAATCTCACTTTTCCCAGTTGTATCCAAAGTGATTCAGAAAATTGTCTTCTGACGTCTTTCTTTCTTTTTATTGGGGATTAATACTTCAGATTCATTGATTTCTTCTCATAAATATGGCTTCTGTCCCAAATTGTAAACTGCTAATGCACTAATCGATACCACACAGTTTATCAGTTCCCAACTTGACCTTAAAAATACTGTAATTGAGTAATTTCTGGATTGTTCTAAGACATTTGACATGGATTATCACAGGGTTTTATTAATTAAACTCAAGAACATAGGGATTTGTGGAATTCTTTTCTCGTGGTTCGGCTCCTATCTCTCTAGTAGAGCACAGAGTTTAAGTCTGGGCAGCATGACCTTGCATCCCCTACTTGTCCGGAGGGGCGTCCCGCAAGGCTCTGTTCTTTTTACAACACTTTTTCTCCTTTATATTAATGATTTGGTTATAGTCCTGGGTCCATCATTGCACGCAGTAGTTTTTGCTGACGATAGGCCTACTAACTTTTTCATCACCGGCCATAATTTACCATCCATGGTCACCTCTACTCAAATTCTTTTGAATAGAGAACAGGAATAGCCTCTCGTTAACTGCATGACCATTAACAGCAAGAAAATTCAGGTTGTATTATTTCGAACCCCTTACAAAATAAATGAAGCTCAGCAAGCACTTGGCCTAAAATATTCCACCAATCTCCTCCCGCAGGTCGAAATTGCCAAGTTTCTTGGTGTCCACATAGACTCCTCCCTATCATTTGCAACTCATGTATCGTGCATCAGAGCCATAATTTTGCGACAGGTAAGTATGATTAATCGTGTGAATAATTTTCTTCCCCTAGATATCCTTGTCACCCTTTATTATTCTTTTATTTACCCGTATATCTCATACTGCAGATCTGTTTGGTGCAACATTTATCCTTCAGTTACCAATAAATTAAAAACTGCCCAAAACCGTGCCATCAAAGCAGTTTTTCGGCTGCCCCGACTATATCCCATCTAGGACTTGTTCTCCGATTTTGGTATTATTCCTTTTGAACAAATTATTAAAAAATTAAATGTACCCCTTGCATACTATGCTTACCATAAAAAACTTCATCCCCAATTATTACCTTATTTTAATTGCAATAATTCTGAAGGTCTGTGTCTGCGATCATCTAACTGCTCCTTTGTTATCCCCCAGTGTGTCTCTAGCTCCACCAAGTGATCCACCATTTATAAATCTATGCAACAATGGAATATGATACCCTCCAGTATCGAGCTATTCACAATTTTTTGAACGCTGTATAACAATGTTACTAAACTGTGATCTTATAAATATCTAAATTTATCATCAATATGCTTTAATTTACCCGTATTTTCTCTTTTTTTCTGTTTTTTCTTTTTTTCTCTATTTTTAATTTCCAATTTTTTTTCGTTATGGTCCTCAACAAGTTCGCTTCCTGGACACATATTATTATTGGTGTTATGTTTCATCTCGTTTTTATTTCAATATTTCAATTGAAAGATAGGAACGAGGCCACAATTATTGATAAGGTAAAAGTCAACGGTCTTACTGTATTCACTTCACGCTGTATAAGAACTGATTTAAAAAAAGACTCTTTCTCCCAGCCCGCTCCGCTAGCCGCATGTATGTGACTTGGGTTACGGGGTGGTAAATTAATTCTCCTAGCCAATTTTAGGACTTACTAACTTACTATACAACCTAATTAGCAGCATAATTTCTGATCTTGTCTCCTAAGCGAATACACAATTAATACTACCCGAAATAGCGTCACAAAATAAAAGTAAAATCAATATTTAATATTTAGACGGGGAAAATAATTAAGGGGCCAAAAGAAAGGAATCTGGGAGGGACATTTATCTAAACAAACTGGGACCAGGGTTCCAACACCTGGTTGTACGGACATCTCCTCTGTCTTCTAATTTTTAGCTAAATTATTTGAAAAAAACTACGTTTTCTAAAGAGTTAAAGAGGCTGAGTCACAAGTTCGATCCTTAAAACGTACAGGGATTAGGAGGTGCAGTATGGGGGCTGCCGTCCCCCAAACCCCTGCTTCCGTATATGAAAGGGGCTGTGTCCTCCTCAACACCTCGCTCTTTAAGCTAAAGTTTGACTTTCTCACAACTCTTTTTTTTAAACAATAAAAACAAAGTGCCTCCTTGATCACTATTATCGGTGCGGTACCATGCAGTAGTTTTACTTCTATATTATTAGAGATAAAAAAGGAGAATTTGATCTTTTTGATAGCACCTTTCACATCTGGCTTCTTGCAAAAAAAGCTAGGCAGTTATTTTCATTGATTGGCTTCAAAGTTATAGATAATAACGATCAGATTTTGATGTGCATTTGCCTCTACGAAAAAACCTCCTTGACTTTGGCTCTTCACGAATACAACCAAATTCCTCTTGTATTCAACATAAACAGGGACAAATGTTTTTTTTGTTGGGGAATAAAGAATAAAATTAATTTCAAGAGGGCTTTTTTTAACAGCTTTTTTAAAGGCTTGGGTTTCAACCCTTTTGAATCCAAATATTTACTTCGGAACGTGTCTTTGTTTTTGATGATAAAATACTGTTGGAAAATACCCTTGAAAAGTTTATGTCGCAAAGGCAAAACGCGAATTCATTATTAAGGTAACTTGTATTTTTAATCTTAATCAAAACCACAAAGGATTACAACTTAACAGAGAGCTAGTTGTCATATCAACAAAAAATTGAATAGTCATAAAATAAAAATCAATAATTGTCATTTAACACGAATCAATAGAACAACATTAGCATAAAATAAAAAACTATTTATTTTTATCCTGAAAAATTAAAAGCAAAATGAAAAGAATATTGGAAAATTACTTCTCACCGTCTCCATTATATGAAACTGCTCATGGCAACGGGCTGTAAGTACCGAGTGAAACGGCTGAATAGTAATCAAAACTATAAGCAAAACTATAAGAAAAAATTTGATAACAATAGATTCAACAGAGAATTGAATATTCAAGTTGATTGGAAAAATATAAGGCTAATTAAGTTTAATGATACCCATTAAAAACTAAGAGCCAGTAAAAATTTGTTCTATGTCTGAAAGAGGGAAAACGACACAAACAGGTGATCTTACTGAAAATTACACCATCATATTCAGCATATTTGATAACCCTACTTTATAGGTTTCAAGGCCCTATACACCATAATACGGAATTTTACATTTTTACCACAAGAAAGATCTCGAATGCATGTTACTTTGTTTCTTTAATTTCTTCCCCAAGCGTGACCAAATCGAAACAGTGGTCCTATAAGCTCAGAAGACGGTTCATATACCATCGATGCCAAAAAAAATTGGGTGCGATATAATCAACTTCGTGACAAAGCTGTTTTAAAGTATAAAAAAGGTGGACTTGCCCTTATCGAAAGTAGAATACTTTTGAAACTTCATTTGAAAGGCCATTTCTTGGCCAAACCTCAATATTTTGACGCTCCTGACAAGCGAAATTTTGCTTCAAATTTTGCTTCAAATTTGACATCACTTTTGACTCTGAAAAAAGTGAACTAGAACTTTTAATTCCCAATCAAATGAGCCCTCTGAAGTTTATTCGAGCATCCTTTTTATAAGAACCATATTTGCTCCCAGGGCATAACATACAACGCCTGCCCACAAGCCCAAGGGGTTTTGTCGACCCCGGAGTTTTTGTTATATGATCTTTGACCTCTTTTTAACAAAATGGCTACCTCAAAGTTTTCATCGGATGTATTTGGGGAAACAAAGGCGTGGGGGGGGGGGCTTGTTGCCCTCTGATCATTTTTGACCGTTAAAAAGGGCACTAGAACTCTTGATTTTCAATTGAATGAACTCTCTTTGAATTTTATACGACGACCCCTTCCGTATAAAGTGCCTCTGTGAAAAAAATATAACAATAAAACATTGGAGCCTATGGCTCTGATATATAATAATTTGATGGATTTTGGTCGTCAGAGAACCCTATTGTACAGGTCGAAATGGTTTCAGCCGCGTAGAAGATCAAAATTCACGCCAAATAATTCCTCGTGGAAGAACCTAAAGTATCTTAACTTGTCGCCAGGGCACTTGACACAATACCAGGGGAAAAGAACTGTTTTCTGGGAACACTGTTGCCCACGTTAATTTCATAAAGAAAGATATGATTGACAAGCAACAAAACTACTCCATCAAGCGCACACAACTTCTCGTGGGAGCGATCTTGGATAGTTTAGATAACCGGTTTGCCCACTCTTTTACAAATGAAACCAGTAGTTAAAAATGCCCATAAAGCTAGTAAATTTACTACCCCAATCCCCAAGTATTTGAGCTAGAGATGTCCTACTAAGACCTGGTGTGCCACTAAGATATGCCTACTGTGGAAGTTCAAGTTCAAGTTTTGTGGAAGTAACTTCCGTATTTTCTTTGTTTTTTTTCAGTCGGATGATATCTTTTGCCCGTGACAGCATCATCATTAGCAAGTACGTGTCCTCTTGGTCTCTATGTAGAATACCTCCCATTTCACAAAGAAAACTGCCTTAAATAGCGACGAAGACCACACCGCCTTTCCATCATAAACAAGTAAGTAGAACAACAGGGAAATTTTTATACAAGACAGTGGAACGCAACTTTAAATGAACTTCCTTGAAGTAATGATATTAGGGCTGTTTTAAAACCTTTTTTTAAAAACCTTTCAGTTTTAATGATTGAATTTTAATGTAAGTTTCTTCTATATTGTTTTTATTCTCTTCGTCTGTTTTGCTGAGGACGGCCCTTGGATATAGGGTCGAAATATTCATTCAAAGTTGCGTTCCACTGTCTTGTATAAAAATTTCCCTGTTGTTCTACTTACTTGTTTAAAATTGCCTTAAGATTTTCTAAAGGAATATATAATCGAAAACTCTACCATCTCAATCGCTTTCAAGAAGAAAGCAGACAAATATTTAATTTAATGATGTTTAGTAAAAATTCTTTCTCGAGATGTACCTTTTTTTCGGTAAAGTTCTACGAAATCATATTATTGAGTTAGGAATAAAGTGACTACACCATTCGATGTCTTTTTTTATGTTGATTACGAATTTCAGCTCCCCCCCCCCTATATAAGCTATACCTAACCTAACCTAACCCTGAATTGGCATATATAGAGGGGGCTGAAATTCATTTCTGATAGAAATGATTATTATATTCGTAATCAGCATAAAAAAAGGCATTGAATGGTGTATTCACTTTTGTCCTAACCACAGACAAGAAGTATTATCATATATTACATACTTCCTGTCTGTGGTCCTAACTCAATAATATGATTTCGTAGAACTTTACCTTTTTTTCAATCTTTGGCAACGCTGGGCAAACAATGTTGGTTGTTAATCCTACTCAAAATAGAAGAACCTAACGAAAACTGTAAACAATAATCATCCCTGGACAACTAATCAAACTGACTTGCTTCATGTTAAACGGCTCCATCAGTAAGTTTCGCCTTTAATTATGATAATATGTCAAAATATTTCTACTATTTTATTGTCCTAGGCTTCTTTATCTGCTCTATGTCTTAAAAAGTAACAAAGACTTAGCTAGTTTCTTTATAGCCTACCCCACTGCTGCATAGAACATTGGAGTTTGTTTGGAATTTTCATATTCTTAATGAAAGTTTTGGGTAAAATTCTACTTTAACTACTTTTGTCTGTCTTGGTTTAAATTAGGAAAATAAAACTTTCAGGGATGGGTCTACAGGCTAAATTATGTCCCAAGACGGTATTTTGAAGTACCTACCTCTACTCCTTCTCCCTCTAGAGGGTCATGAAATTTGCCTGCATGTCAGGTGTATATCTGTTGATATTTTGACTAAACAACATTTTACCTTAATTTTCAATTATAAGTTTCTTTGGCTTAAATTATGAAAGTGTGATTCCTGTTATTTGAGTAGAATTTTAAGCCATATCAATGTTGTTTTTTTTTCTTCAAAATTTTGAAAATATAGGCCCAATTGCATATCTTTTAAACCTTATAAATTGGAGCATAGTTGTGAAGCTGAAAACAATTTTGTTTAGGGTAAGACACCCAGTAGTCGGCCACCTGCCTATTCTCGGACAGAATGTAACTAATAGGGAACCTACCTCTAGGCTTGTTTGTATTAAATTGTTTGTTTGTATTAAATTTGTATTAGATATCTGTATAGACTGCTTAGTGACCAGGGAAACCAGCTATGTATAAAAACTTTCTAAGCACATTAGCCTAGAGGTAGGTTCCCTGTTAGTTACATTCTGTCCGAGAATAGGCAGGTGGCCGACTACTGGGTGTCTTACCCTAGTTCATTTAAGCAGATGATCTATTTTGCAAGGTTTCACTTTTATAACACACTGATTTTTAAAGGTCATCAAAGGTCAGGACCCTCTAGAGGGAGAAGGAGTAGAGGTAGGTACTTCATAATACCTTCCTGGGACATACTTTGGTCAATTTTTACCAAATCATACTATTGACTTACAAATAAAGTGAATATATCACTCAATGCCTTTTTTTATTCACCTTCCCATTATAATTATCATTTTTGTCAGAAATGAATTTTACCCCCTACCCCTATATATGCCAATTCATGGTGTATATTTGCACAGTAGGGGGGGTGTTGGTGGTGGTGGTGGTGGTAAATTTTAAGCCTACCTCCCATTTACATCAGAAATAAAATTTACCCCCACCTCCCCTAATTTGCAAATATATAGGTATGGTTACCTTTGTAATTATTCCATGAGGCAGATTAACAGTGACAGTTAAATGATTATACATATCATACAAAGCACAATTATTTGTGCTTTGTATGATATACAGGTACTGACCCTGCATTTATACAATTCAGTGAGGATATGCACATGAATTATTGAATCAAAAGCATGACTGACATCATGGCTCCCTAGAATAAGTGGCTCTCCAGCTTTATCAGCATCAATCAAGACTGATGACAGTGCTGTCAGTGCATGAGCACACCCTATTCCTTTCTGGAACCCAAATTGGTGTGGGGGCATATAACAATTATTAATCAACTCAGGCATTATCAACTTCTTAAAAATTATACAAAAAGTTGTAGCTACTGTTATTGGCCAATGTGATGAGCACTCATTTAGGGGTTTATTTTTTTAGGGACAGGAGTAAGACGGCCAGTTGAAAACAAGGCAGGAACTATTCCTTTTGTAAACACCATTTGGAAAAGTAGGGCAATGTGGGAAAAAAAGGGGTTCCATATATGAGGTGTTTGGTGCAAATGTGATCTGTACCTCTTGAAAAAGGTTTCTTAATTTTACAAATTATATTATAAACATCCAAAACTGATTCAGTAAACTTTAATTTGCCCCCTATTGAAAGTATCTTTTTGAGTGTAACTTTGGAGGGATTTTCTAGTAGTGGGTCTGGTTCTGAAAACTCTCTGGAGAAATGTTGTTCCCATAGTTCGGGAGGGATATTAAATGACTGGTTTGGCTTTTGTTTTTGTTTATGTATTAATTTTTTCCACAAAAGTCCTGGGTTATTAAAAATCTTTTCAGAAAAATTGGAACAAATAGTAGCTCTATGTTTATATAACTCTTTTGAAAAACGGCGTTTGGTGGATAAACAGATATGGTTTACGATACGAGTTCTGGGACGGTCGCAATTTATCCAGATATTTAGCCAGAATTTTGCCCTTTTACAAGCCTCAACAAGTAAAGAATCCTGGGACCAGCCCTTCACTTGGGATCCAAATCCTACTTTAGTGAAAGGGACAAACTGCTATTCTGCTTGTAATAAGGCATGTGAAATAAGTGATGCATACATATCTGATTAATATGAGTTTCATTAATTGACGATGGAACCAAATTCTGGAGAAGCTCAAATGGTATTTTCATCTTTGTCAGAAGATTGTCAATCAATGCTGGTACTAGAGTATATCAACCTTATTCCATTCTGCTACAGTACACCACTTGAGTTTCTTGGGTCACCTGTACATGGTTAAATGGAGCCATAATACTGAAAGACAACAGCAAATGGTCAGATACTACAAACTCATTAAGTATGCTTACACTTACTGCATGACTGGCAATACTACTGGAAACAAGCACATGATCAAGGTTTGACATGATCCTGAGGCATGTATATATGTGAAATCAGCAGATTTTGGTAAGAGAGCACTTTCATTTGGGATCAGGCTAAGAAGCAGAGCGGTACGTTGATTATCACTTTTCAATAGGTCACAATTAAGTCCCCCAACAGGACCCAATGGAGGTGCGAGGCTCTAATTTTACTCAAACATTTTCCCAATTTTCTTCATGCTAGAGCAGACTTCTTTCAGAATTTTCGTCTCTATAGTCTGTCGGCAGATATGCATTCACAATGACAGTATCAACAACTTTAACTGCAAGGAAATGCTCAGATTTTGCAGACAGTTCGGAGTTAGTTTGCTGATCTATTATTGTAGCAAGTCGACCTGAGGGGCGGCCTTGTTTTCTGGGCCTTTTAGCGGCTACAAAGTGGAGTACATGTGATGGTACTATATCCAGTAGTTTCATGTTATCAGCAGAGAGAAAATGTTCCTGTATGCATATGATTTCTTTAGTAAGGCAGAGTTGTTCCACCACCGCAATTTTTGCGCTGAGATTACCATTTATGTTCCATGACAAGATGCTCTTTTTAATATAGGGCTCAACCATTTCAAACAGAAATATTACTTTGCATGCCATAATTCTTTGCAACTCTCTTGTTTGTTAATTTTTGTCTCTTTTGCTACTATGCATAAAAACCAGACAGATGCAATATGCAATTACAACTATTGCAATATACACAGTTCTTCATATGTTGACAAAAAAAGTATCATCTTTATGAAATGAGTTTAAATCATTTTGAATGTATTTTCCCATTTGCTATATCTTACATCATTTTTACTCAAGAATGTTTTTTTCAAGTTGAATAGAATTATAGAATGCATTTGCTACTATACAGCTTCAGCCTTCAGTTGGATTTTGAAATTGATAGCCAACATATTGTTTCTACAGCTGAATCGTAAGTTTGCAGAATTTTTTTCTTTCTTTTGGTGTTTTTAGATAAGATTTTCTTAATGTTCAATACTCAATTGTTGAAGGCCTGATATATTAAAGAATATGCGATCTTCTTTCTGAAAAATTACTGGCCTAATTTGGCTTTTGTGTGTGCTCCCTTTTAAATAGATTCTTTAGATCTTATTGAATCCTATGGCGAATCTATGACTCAGTTTTCCAGTAATTTGAGGTATATCTGAATAATTTTGACTTTTTGTTGTTGTCTTTGTATTAACATTATTCTACATGTTTGTTTGAACCATATAGTGACCTAGTTAACCATTAAATAAATTATTTTTTTAATGTAAAGCTGAGATGGTATCCTATCAAGGTGGTATCCAGAGGGGGGAGGGGCAGGGAGGTATTACATTTAAATGGTTATATCTCGAAATTTTTTTTTTATTAAAAGCATGGATGCCAAAAAGTTAAATTTTTTTTACTTAAAGTAGAGGTGGCTTCCTATCATGGTGGTATCCAGAGAGGGGGGGGGGGGAGCTATCATATTTAAATGATAATACCTTGAACTTTTTTTGAAAGCAGGGATGCCAATAAGTTGAAGAGTTGACAAGATTAACAAGATTTTTGTGAGCTATCTTGATACAACACTGGTATAGTTTTATTGTCCAAAGAGAAAGGGACACATGCATCCAACCCATTTTTTTTCTTATTGATAAAACAAGTTTACTTTGAAAACATTCATTCATAAGTACCAGGCAGATTTGCACTAAAACAAATTGGTGTGACAAAAGTGATATCAACATCCCTACCTAATGTTGCACTTGAGTGACAATGGTGCCCTTGGTCCAATGCCCAAGTTACATTAAAAGGCCAGGTCATAATGAAAGCTTTCAATTTGGGAGGTTCAAGGAGGAGTCTATGACAGTCTTATGACCTCAGGGTACTAGATGTTGCTATGTTCTTATGTATCTACAGTGGTTTAAAAAATTTGATCACCCCACAAATGATGACCAAAAATATGCACAAATGTAACATTTGGAATATTATAACACTTTTTTCAAAGCTTTGAAGAAAAGCAAAAAAGGCTAAATACCCCTAACTGCACTTGAAAGCTATTTTAGAAAGAAACTCTTTGGAGATTTCCATGGATATGACCATAGCAGAAGCTTTGAGCCTGGGTGGGGATCAAAGAGGAGTCCTTGAGTATTTTGAGCACAGGTGACTTATTGTTGCAACTTTCTTAAATTTGGTAATTTTTGTGAGCATTTGGAAATGCTCAATAACTGATATTAAGTGTCCTAACATTTTGCTTGGATTAAAAGTGACAAACTAGGAAGAAAATCTCAACATCTTCCTGAAGCCACTTCTGTCTGCTTATTATTTCATGTAATTACATTTAAAACGGACGAGCTTTTCATTTTTACCTAAGAAAATAGCTGGCACTTCATTTTTCTTCATACCAAATAAACCATTAAGTGTTTTTGTTTCATTGTAATTGAAGTGTTGATCATGCATTTTTCAATTTGATAATTTTACTCCTTTTAGATGCAGTTTATAATTTAGCTGATATTAGGTATTTATAAGTTCATAATTTGGAATGAATCCCCAAAAGAAAAAATGAATAATATCCAAAAGAGCAGCCAAAAGCAATTAAAAAAAGCAGCAGTTTGGCCTTAGCCCACATGACATATATTCTATAAAGAAGCCAAAAAAAACTTTAAATTTTTTTTTTTTTAAATTGTTATGAAAAACCAGTTTTTAATACAAGGAAGGCTTTTTTAGGAATCCAAAAGAGCAAAAAAAACAAAAAAACAATCAATATCGAAGTCGCCCATTTCAACTGTTTTAAAGGTGACAAAACAGATATAGGCAAAGGGCATTATGAAAAAATTAAGCTTCAAAGTTCAAAGTTATATTCAAAGTTTTTACCCACATAACTGACAAATTTTGTGATACAGTATTTGAAGTTTTGTATGCAGTAATGCTCAATGAAAAAAAACTACTAATTCTGATAATTATTTATGTTAAGAATACATAGCTAATAGTCCTTAAACTATTATGCAAGGGTTCTGAAACGCCACAGCCATTTCGTTTCTACCAGATTTCTACTTCTCTTGATGAATAACAAAGAAGACCAGTTTCCTGCCAGCAACTTGTGAAGTTTTGAACTCATGAATAGGCTCAAATCTGTTGTAAATTTAAGCTGTGATTTGAGAAAGACTGATGAAAACATTAATGTTTACAGTCAACATTGATTGCGCTGGCGGCGCGCCGCCGATATCTTACCGGCAGCGCTCCACCGACATCTTACCGGTGGTGCGGCGTGCTGTTTTTGGCCCCACCGCCGCTGGTCTTCCCTCATCGGCGTGGCGCCGGGGTTTAATTGCAGCTATCCATGTTGCAGCTGTAGTTAGCAACCTAGTAAGAGATGATAACATCCCATAGTAAAAAAAGCCCATAAGTCCTAAAACTGGAGTCAGATCAAAAAAAGAAGTACACTATCAAAATCACCTTGTCCAATACCCCTATATAGGAAACTAACTGTTCCTTGGTTTGAATAACAAGGTAAATATATTGGCTTGAAAATCAAGAAACATGGCAGGAACCACAATATTCTCCTTATACAGCATCTTTTTTCTTTTCCTCAGATAATGGGGCACTGGAGCATTGTAGAGAGCTGTTTAATGACTAACTTTTGAAGGAAATTGATGGGGTTGAAAACCTTTTGTAATTAAAAAAAATAAAATATAATGAATTTTTTACAAAAAATTGCATTTTTCTATAAAACATGTTATCAACAGGAATTTGACACATCTGTTTGCTTTTGTAGTTAACAAACAATATTTAAAATAAAATCAATATTTTAAATAGAACTTTTACCATTATAAGAAGCTTGTAGACATTTATGTAAAATGCTGTAATTTTTTGGGTTTTAACAAAGAAAAATCTGATTTGTCAACTGAAACTAGAATAATTCCTGAAAATTTTAAATAAAACAATTTTATGTAACTATAAACTGCAAAAATATTTGTGGTGTCTGAGCAATAATTTTAATTTTTTATTTCAAACCAGAAAAATACTTGAAAATTTTTAAATTTGTATGATATAAAGGTCCTCTAAATAAAAGCAAAGAACCTACCTGTAGTTGACACACTGTCATAACTTTGTTCACTTAACTCTAACAAAGAATGCAAATTGGACATTGAATTCTATGTTCACTTCATTTGAAAGAATATCCCTGTGAGTGATAAGAAAATGGAAATAATCTTGGGAGAAACCAGGCATGGAAAAAGTTCCAAAGCTGCCAGTTGCAGAATTTGACAAAATTCCAAAAAACTGCCAACGATTTGGCAGCAAAACTTGTGTTTTGACAGCTTTTCTTTGAGCAAAAAGTGTTTTTATATGTAAAAATGACATTTTCAGACAAAATCTGGCAAAATTTGGACAAAATTTTGTATATGAAAGGGACTTTCCTCTCCTTAGCGCCTCGCTCTACGCTAAAGATTACCTCTTTGTCACAACTCTACTTTCATAGGCAGCACAATAGCGCTGCCTAAGTAAAGAACAATGTTGGCACAATGTATTATTTTTTTTTTTTCTCCATACCCGGGCACTTTGTATCAAAGGAGTTGTTGTATAAACTTCAAATTGGCTCATTTGATTGGAAATTGAAATGGCTAGTGTCCTTTTTAATAGTCGAAAGTGATTGGAAGGCAACTAACACCCCTTCCATGCCCACCATTTCCCCAAACACATCCAATAAAAATTTTGAGATAGCCAATTTGTCCCACAACGTTCAAAGTTTGGGAAATTATACCTTTTAGCAGGACACTAACTCCCCCCCCCACAGTCTTATACAGCAGTCTCTACAGCTGCCACTTTCATAGGCAGCGCAATAGCGCTGCCTAAGTAAAGAATGATGTTGGCACTATGTATTATTATTTTTTTCTCTCTCCATACCCGGGCACTTTGTATGGAAGGAGTTGTTGTAGAAACTTCGAAAAGGGCTCATTCGATTGGAAATTGGAGTGGCTAGTGCCCTTTTTAATAGTCGAAAGTGATTGGAGGGCAACTAGCCCCCGCCCCCTACGCCCGTCATTCCCCCAAACACATCCAATCAAAATTTTGAGATAGCCATTTTGTTCAGCATACTCGATTTCCATATAGAAAATATGTTTTTGAGGAGGACACAACCCTCAGGGTAAGGGCTTTAAGTTATGCCCTGAGGGCATATAAGAACGATGTTGGCACAATGTCTTATTT
Organism: Artemia sp. Qi Xiang Cuo; assembly: GCF_049724085.1. NCBI lineage: Eukaryota > Metazoa > Arthropoda > Branchiopoda > Anostraca > Artemiidae > Artemia > Artemia sp. Qi Xiang Cuo. The sequence goes on from NC_142809.1 coordinate 29,549,148, forward strand.
ATTAATTTTTTCCTTTAGAGCAGGGCACTTCGTATCGAAGAAGTTGTCATAGAAACTTTGAAAAGGGCTCATTCAATTGGAAATTGGAGTGGCTTGTGCCCGTTTTAATAGTCGAAAGTGATTGGAAGGCAATTAATACCCCTTCTACGCCCACCATTTCCCCAAACACATCCAATACAAACTTCGAGATAGCCATTTATTCAACGTAGTTGAAAGTTCTGGAAATTAGGTCTTTGAGGATGACAACCCCCTCAGAGCCCTCAAAAAATACACATAAATGTGCATTATCAGTTTAATTTGTCCCACGACGTTCAAAGTTCACGAAATTATACATTTGAGCAGGACTCTCCCCCCACAGTCTTCAGGGCAATGGTTATAAGTTATGCCCTGGGGGCATATAAGGTTTTTATTGAAATATTTGTCGTAGAAACTTGAAAAAGGGCTCATTCGATTTGAAATAAATAGTTTTTAATAGTTGAAAGTGATTTGAGGGCAACTAAACCCCCTCTCACGCCCACCTTTTCCCCAAACACATCCAATCAAAATTTTTAGATAGCCATGTTATTCAACATAGTTGATAGTTTTGGAAACTTGGTCTTTAAGGATGACAATCCCCCCCCCCCCCTCCCACAGCCCTCAGGGTAAGGGTTGTAAGTTATGCCCTGGGGGCATATAAAGTTATTATTGAAAGCGTTGTTGTAGAAAATTCAAAAGGGCTCATTCAATTGGAAATTGAAAGGTCTAGTGCCTTTTCTAATAGTTTAAAGTGATTGGATAGCGACTAACGCCCCTCTCACGCCCACCATTTTGCCAAACACATCCAATCAAAATTTTGAGATATCCATTTTGTACAACGTAGTTGAAAGTTCTGGAAATTAGGTCTTTTAGGATGATAAACCCCTCAGAGCCCTCAATGCAAGGGTTGTAAGTTATGCCCTGGGGGCATATAAAGTTTTTATTGAAAGCGTTGTCATAGGAACTTCAAAAGGGCTCATTCAGTTGGAAATTGAAAGGGTTAGTGCCTTTTTTAATAGTAAAAACTGGTTGGATAGCTAACTAACGTCCCTCCTCACGCCCATCATTTTCCCAAACACATCCAATCAAAACTTTTGAGATATCTATTTTGTTCAATGTAGTTGAAAGTTCTGGATAGATTAGGTTTTTTAGGATGATACACCCCTATCAGAGCCCTCAAGTGCAAGCGATTGTAAGTTATACCCTGGAGGCATATAAGGTTTATATAGAAAGCTTCGTTGTATAAATCTTTGACAGCGCAATAGCACTCGCCTAAGTAAGTCAAAGAACAATGTTGGCACAATGTCTTTTTAATAGTCTCCAGTGACCCAGGCAACTATCGTATCAAAGGAGTTGCCGTAGAAACTTCGAACAGGGCTCATTGCGATTGGTAGTGGCTAGTGCCCTTTTTAATAGTCGAAAATGATTGGAGAACTAGGCCCCCACCTCCCGCCCCCACGCCCATGATTTCCCCGAACACATCCAATCAAAATTTTGAGATAGCCATTTTGTTCAGCATAGCTGATTTCCAGATAGAAAGTATGTTTTTGAGGGAGGCACTCCCCCCAAAACCCTCATGGCAAGGGTTTTAATTTATGCCCTGGGGGTATATAAGGTTTTTGTAGAAGGCGTTGTAGTAGAAACTTCAAAAAGGCTCATTCGATTGGAAATTCAAAGGGCTAGTGCTCTTTTAATAGTCGAAAGTGATTGGAAGGCGACTAACACCCTTCCACGCCCACCCTCTTCTAAAACACGTTCGACCAAAATTGTGAGATACTCTTTCTGTTCGGTACACTTGATTCTCTGATAGATGTAATGTTTTTGAGGAAGATAGTCTCCAAAAGCACTCAGGGTACGGGCTGTAAGTTATACCCTGGGTAAAAATAAGGTTTTTTTTATAGAACGCGCTGTCGTAAAAACTTCAAAACAGTGCTCATTCGATTGCAAATTCTGAAGGGCTAGTGCCCTTTTTAATAGTCGAAAGTGATTAGAGGGCAACTAACCCGCATCTCACGCCCACCTTTTCCCCAAACACATTTAGTCAAAACTTTGAGATAGCCATTTTATTCAACGTAGTTTTAAGTCCTGGAAATTAGGTCTTTGAGGATTTTAACCTCCGACAGCCCTCAGGGCAAGGGTTGTAAATTATGGCCAGGGGGGCAGATAAGGTTCTTATAGAACGCGTTGTCATAGAAACTTCACAAAAATAAATTATACAAAAATTTCACAAAAATACCAGATATTTCGGTCACATATACAGTGACCGTCATCAGTAGTAAAACTGTAATGACGTAATGGCGGTCACTGTATATTTGACCGAAATATCTGGTATTTTTTTTGTGAAATTTATTATACACTGTCTATTAAAAAGGATTTTATCCCTATTTTGAACTTTTATTTTATCGTTGTAATTTATGCCCTGGGGGCATATAAGGTGTTTATAGAAAGCGTTGTCGTTTCAAAAAGGGCTCATTCGATTGGAAATTGAAAGCCTAGTGCCCTTTTTAATAGTCAAAAGTGATTTGAAGTGACTATTTTATAGTAAAGATCGATGTGGTATAATGTATTGTTTGTTGACCGCTGTCGTTGATTAGACCAGGGCACTTCGTATCAGAAGGAGTTGTCGTGGAAACTTCGAAAGGGTCTCATTCGATTGAAAATAGAAAGGGCAGATGCCCTTTTAAATAGACGAAAGTGATTGGAGGGCAACTAATCCCCCTTCCACTCCCACCCTCCCACGCCCACCCTCCCATTTGCCCATTATGTTTAAAAACTTAATGTGGCCTTAACATTAAATCAAAATGCACTGTGTTAATGCTAATTTCCAATAAAGTATCTCAGCAGTATCCCAAGAACGACTGAGGGTATTATGTTCAAACTTTCGGGGCTACTTCTGCTCTTGAAATTTAACCAAATCAAAATAGCGTAAGTGTATCCAAGCTATCAAAGAAAGTAAACACATTTTTTGCGAATGGTATCAAGTTTTCCATTTCAGGTCAACTGGAGGAGGTATGAAACTAAATTAAACAGTACTATTTGTGTCGAGATTTTTAAAAGGGTGTATATTGTTAAAAATTGCTGAAAATTTTTCTCCAGCATACAAACAGCAGGCCAAACTATAAAGTTTTAAAAAACGAAAAGATTTAAAGTGTTATTTTCTTTTTCCCTGAAATAACTATGTCAATATAAAACGAACAGAAATTAATTAAAAAAAAAAATTTTTGCACAAAATAAGTTTTTCAAACTCTATTAAACAAAAAATGAGCAAAAATAAAATCAAATAATCTACCAGGCGTAAACTTCCACAAATCAGCATCGACAAATAAATGAAGCCCAAAACGAACAGAAATTACAATAATTAACAGAGTCAAACTCAAAACTACCAGAAATTAACATAAGTTGGGCGCGAAACCCCTATGCCTTCCCAAGGGCAGAACAAATTTGCACTTTACTGAAAAAATACAAATGAATGTGCATTGTCAGTTAATATATATACACTGATATTTAGTAATAAATGTTAATATTATTTGATTTATTTTAGTTATGAAAGCAAATAACTTATTTTCTGGAAAAAGTTTTTTTTTTAATTAATCTAGTAACTAGTAATTTAATTGTTCACTTTAGAGTAATTACCTAAAACTATTAAAACAGTAGAGCTAGTTCCAACTTTTTAGGGAGTAGTAATTTGACTGTTTTCTGCTTGTATCCAAAGAAGGCACAATTTAGCTAGTAACCTTAGAGTTTTATCAGTTTTACCCCTGTAGTGAATTCCGTAAGTGGTCTATGAAGGATTAAATTGCTGAAGAAAATAATTACATCAGTTTGATATTTTCAATCGCGAAAATTTCTTTCCTGAATACACTTGAAACCTGCAAATATGTGAGTAGTAATCAACATTATACTTCTGAGCCTTGTATACACCTTTTCAAAGAGATTCAGAGCTCCCTCACATGGCCTTCTGGATTCTGCCACTTGTATAGCAATTCCTAAGTTATTTGCGTACGGCACGTTCCATGGTAGCTTTCCAAGGCATAGTCTACAACCAGCGGTTATTTGGCAGTGTATAATGTGGTCAAACAGGTTTTTTTTTCTGTTTTTGTTGTCAATTACACAATGAATGTAGGTCATGAGTTCACATACACATTCTTAAAACTACACGTGATTAAACACGTTATAAAACTACGTTTCAACTCCAAGTTTTTTTTTCAATCAGAGTGGTTTTTTTTAGAGCTGACACCTGTTTTTTATGCAGCCAAAAACAGAAATTCATAACAAATAGTCATTTAAAACCAGTATAAGGCTTTCCAAGGCAAAGTCTAAAGCCAGCGGTTATTTGGCAGTGTGTAATGTCCTCAAACAGGTTTTTTTTCTGTTTTTGTTGTCAATTACACAATGAATATAGGTCATTAGTTCATATACACATTCTTAAGACTACACATGATTAAACACGTTATAGAAATACGTTTCAGCTCCAAGTTTTTTTTTCAATCAGAGTGGGTTTTTTTTCGAGCTGACACCTGTTTTTTAGGCAGCCAATCAGAGAATTGCTTAACAATTCGTCATTGAAACCCTGTATAAAGTGTTCATGCTTTGGAATTCAATTTTCATTATGTATTAGCATATCGAGCATAGTACGCTGGATTTTATTAGCTCTGAAACGATGGATATTTATATTTTCAATGCGAGTACACATTCATTCTTTATTTAAAAAAAAAAAAAGTTTTTAATAGTAAATTCAAATTTCAGGGGGGACTTAGTCGCCCTCCAACAATACAAAGCTTAAAGTATGATGCGTATATTCCATAGAAACGGCAAAGCACGCTTTTTTCTATTATGTAAAACAAAAAATTCCCTTTTCCATTGCTCTGTTAGGAACATAATTCTGTAGTTTTAGTTCTTTTTCGTTCAAAAGAATCCTTTCCCAATCCCGCATTTAAAATGTACTATCTTCTTCCGCTCTAAATAAAGCCATCTGTGTTTAACATGTTACCAAAGAGGGGATGATTTCAAAACAACATTCCGCTGCAACCCGGATCTAATTACTCTAACTGTTATTGGTCTGATGTGATCTGTTCACGGTATGCGTCTTATCGGGATTAAGAAAAAAAAAGAGACGGATATGTGCGATTCAAGGCTCATTGACAAAAGAGTTTGTTTTTTGACCAAATTAGACAGATATTTTTCAATTTATTTGATGAAAGTAAATGGATTTCATAGATGATTAAGAGGCTTTTATAAAAATATATGACAGGGAAGAGGTCAATGAATCAATTCTAACACGGTTTTTCTTTACTTGGCATCCGTTAAAAACTAAATTTTTATGTTAAATAAGTAATTCTTGTATCTTTTAAAAGAGCTTTACGGGGTTTGTGAGAGACTCTGTTCCCTGATTACGTGTGGTTAGAGGGAATTCTTTGTGCAGACTAATTTTTTCCTTTGTAAAAAAGAGGATTTTTTTTTTCCATGCTAAATTTTTCCTTCTTTTTAAGAAAGGGGATTCCTACAATTACCCTCCCATGGAAAAGAGAGTTAAGACTAACGCCGTTGCTCCTATACAACGAGTGGAGATAAACGGATCATTGGAGGCCCCTCACTTCCATTCCAGAGCGACGCAGTCATCTCAAAACTCACCAGTGCCAGCTCCTATGCAACCATGTAGAAAGCTTAGAAGAGAATGGATAGTTACTCACATGATGGGGAGCCCCACTGGCTCACCTGTACACGCCAGTGACATCGCCACCACATCTATGCAAGAAACGGATGGCACTCAACATCAGTCTGAATTTGGAAATGTGAGTATTTTCACCTCTAGCTTCTACCTATTTCTGTCCAACTTTTTTTTTTTTGAAGTATTTTCTTTTCGTCATTTGTCAACATTGTAAAAGTGTATGTCAGAAATATTAAAATGTTAATCTCCCCCCCCCCCGACCATTGTTTTAAATTTATCTGCCCCCTCAGAGATAGCTGAATATAATCCATTTTTTTAGCAAAGAACATAATATTTTGGATCTTTCTAAACTTTCTGTGGGAGGGGGGGGGGTGGAGACAAGTATTTAGTTTAAATAATTCACGGACGAATTGAATTTTGAAGGATGGGGTGAAAAAATTAGCATGTTTTTTTTTAAATTTATAAAATAATTGTTATTTAACATATAAAATAAAACCGTTTTTCTATAGGCTAATGAATTAGTCTTTTCTACATTTTTCAACATCGTAAAAGTGTATGGCAGAGATATTAAAATGTCAATCCCCCCCCCACCCCCGACCATTTTTTTAATTTTATCTA
>NC_142809.1:29787927-29829458 GCF_049724085.1 Artemia sp. Qi Xiang Cuo
TCCAAACAAATTCCGTTTATTTGATCTGATCTAGTGTCGGTATTATCAAGAGTGGTACCTTATGTTTGCATAGTCGGTTTATAGTAAACTGTTTGCGTTTAGTTTTTGATGAAAACTTAGTGTCGTAAGGATTTGTATTAGTGCGTAAGTAGTGATACTGGCCTGGCTCCATGGTCTTAATTCCTATGAAAAGATGTTATAAAACATTCAATAGATTGTAACTTATCATAATGAAACCCTCTTGATTTAAAACTTTTATTTCCACAATATTCTATTCTTAAATTTGCCTTCTCTTCGTTTTACACTTAATCTATCTAGCTATCTTAATCTTTTAACCCAATAAATAAAATTGTTATTACTTTAATATTAAAATAGGATATAGACTATTTTATCGTATCGCCGTCGCTTAATATTGTACCGATCACTTGAAAATCACAAACTAGCGAATTTAGCCAGTTTCCTCTTAGTTTCAATGGACATCGGTGTCCAACTATATATAAGAATCTTCTCCAGATGTAAAGATGAGTTCCAGAGACAAAAAAGTTTGTTGCGACCTCAAGTTTCTATGTAAGTGGTTTGTAACTTGTAAACTCTATTCATTTGATAATTAGATTTCGTCAAGGCTTCATTTAGCATGGCTCCAAAAACTTCAGGAAAAGCAGCTAAGAAAGCTTCATTTGGCAATTTTGTCCAAGTCATGAGATGACAATGTCCATGTGCTGAGTGGTGTTGACCTCTATTTAAGAGATAAAGAAATTGCAGAAAAGGATCTTGAATAAGCGACTTGAAAGTGTTGATTTAAAACTATTTAAATTTATTAATAAAACTTTGTGTTTTAAAATTTAAATATTATCGGTATTTAATTTAATTGAAAGGTTTGTAGAACGATTAGGGCCCCCCCCTCATAGAGGCACAAGGCTGTGATGGGACGTAAAAACATCCCTGTTTCTGGAATGTATCTTGTTCCTATCTCACGGGGACAATAGCAAAATAGGTGTCACCAAACATCAAATATAAAGTATAAGAACCTTCCGTTTTAAAAAGAAAAAATAGTTGATGAAAGTAATTAATTGTTATCAAGTATTTATACACACAGATAGGCTAAGGACAGTAATATAAATTTGTATCAAATAACTTATATATTGGTCATTATAAATTAAAACTTTACTTATCTTTAATATTTTAATTGTTATTGTTTGTTATTTTTGTGGGAAATTTACGCTAAGCGATACAAGTAAAAAAATTTTTATTAATTAGGTTTAGGTGATACAAAAATATTTCTGATTAAATATCAAAATAATATTGTTTGTCAACTTTATTTTCAATATTCTCCCCATAGTAAAATTTTTTATAGACCGTTAAAACGCCTAGTAAATAAATAGTCATAATAGCAATAAACCCAATTGAACAGGGAGGGGGCGGGGGTGTTATATGGCCTTGTATTACTACATAGCGATGGTGTACAGTTCATTGATTAGTACGATATTTTTTTTGCATCAAATGTTGATGTAAAGAGAAAAAAAAATTAAATTTCCACTAAAGATGATGAATAGACACATATAACAATTAAATGGTCTTTGTTCAAAAATTTTTGTAATGGTGTCATGTTGGTCGTCCATAGTATGCCCCACCGCAATCTTAGCACGAGCAGAGACGTCTTCTCGAAACTTTCTATTTACGGCTAGCCACCGGAGAACTCAGTGCGCCTCGGGACGGGTGGGCTAGCAACCCTCCTCCTGAAATTACGTGCTACAACAGGTAGTAGATAGACAGACGGTGAGACACACGCGCGCTATGATTTGACAGGGGCGTCATATAAAATCCTTAATGGATGGGGGAGGGTGGAGATAGTTCTATCGTCGCGCACCACCAATAAAGCAAATTTCATGGCGTGGCCGTCGGTACGAACACCCTGAATTTACAGTCCATTTCTAACCAACGTACAAATCTACACCTAATCTTGAAACCACTAAGACTCTTGTTATTATTTATTAAGTTTCCCCCTCTAAGGAACAAAAATAGATTCTAATTAAAATAAACTTTTAAAAAACGATACACCCCGGTTGGTCTAGTTTCTTATTGGTTTACTTATCTTTTAATTGGATTTGTATTAACATTGTAAATGCAAAGTTGCAAACACACATTAATAGACAGTAGAGTTTTATAAAGCTCGAGAAATAACTAGGAAGAGTAGCAAAAAAAAAGAATATTACAATGATGAACACAACTATACTCAAGGTTTTTTTCCGTCATAGAGAAACATTTTGAAACCTTTTCACTATTATCCGCAACTGGTTCGTACCGGGGAAAATTTTTTATCAATGAAAAAATATCTAAAGATATAAGACTTACATTGGCATAATGGAGCCTAATTTTAACTCATCAAAATCGGATGACTAAGTTGGCGCTTGGAGAAATGGTAGTTAGTAAGAAGGATCTGTGTTCTCAAGATCGTTTTATGTAAAGAGAAAAAAAATTTATTCTAACATTATATGTATTCAGTGTACAAGATAACACATAATTGGTATTTTTTTAAAAATTTTTGGAGTGGGGCCATTTTACTCGTTCAAATAATGACCCCCTGTCGTACTGTTACATTCAGAGACGTCTACACGTAAATGTTGATATACGTAGCTAACTTAGAGTCCTAATTTAATATCGTAATTGGTGTGCTCGCACTCATCTTCCCGACAGTACGTTCGATAACAGGAAGTTGATCGAAAGCATGTGAGACCAACGTGCGCTAAGATGTTACAGTGATGTTATATGTAATCCTGAATTGATGGGGGAGGGTGGAGATCGGTCTATATTCTCGCCCAACCAAGAAAGCAAATGGCGCGGCTTGTCCTTCTGTCGGAAAAACCAGAATTGGCATTCACGTTTTAGCAAGCTTTCCCCTCTCCCACTCCGCTTGCACACACTACGACACTTGGTCGTAATATTTTAATTTCAGACTCTATCGCACATACATATATTTAAATTAAAAAAAAGTATTAAAACCCACTACAACAAATTTGTTCTCTTTTCTTTTTGCTTTACTTCTCTGTTTTAATTGTATTTGTATAATCAATTTAAATTCAAATTCGCAAACACATTAATCGACAGACTTGTTTCAGAACGCTCGAGAAAGCCAGATGAAGAGTAGCAAAAAAAAAGAATATTACAATGTTTACCACGACTATACTAAAGGTTTTTTTCCGTAAATGTGATACATTTTGAAACCTTTTATCAATTATCCACAACTGTTTCTTAACATGGAATAGTTTTACTCAATGAAAAAATATAACAATCTTAGAATTTAATGGTTTTAATTGATCCTAATTTTAACTCCTCAATAACCAACCTCCTAGTCAAAAATTTGCATCAGATGATTCCGTTGGCTCGTTTTGAAATTTAGGTAGGTTAAAGATATTTTTTTTGCCGTAAATTTTGATGTAAAGAGAAAAAAAAATATCTTCTCCAATTCTATTTTGGCAGAGAAAAAGGATAACAAATTCAGTTTATGAGTATAACATTTTTTGTAGTGGTTTAATGGTGGTTGTCCAGATTACGCCCCCACATATTGGTTGTACTTGTAGAACGAATTTCACGTGTCTCTTAAGATCTCTCGAGCCATTTGAGAACTAAGTGAATCACTTAATGGGCTGGCTCGCACCCATCTTCCTGAAATATCTTGCTACAACAGGACATGGATATACAACCTGAGAGGCCCCCTCACTTGAAGAGGGGAGGGGGGTGGACCCCTCACCCCTCAATTGCTTGGGAAGGGATTTCTCTCTTACCCAACAGAATCTAAATAAACTTTCGAGGCTTGTCCTTTTGTAACAAGAAATAAAGTTTGCTTGCCCATTCATCTACCTCTGTGTGGCACAACACACACACACAGAGACAACACACTCACACAGAGACAACACACACACACAAAGACCAAACACACACACACAGACAACACACACACACACAGAGTAAACACAAACACAAAGACAAAACACACACACACAGAGACAACACACACACAGAGACAACACACACACACACAGAGAAAACACACACAGAGAGAAAACACACACACACAAACAAAAAACACACACAGACAAAACACACACACATATAAAACACACACACACACACAACACACACACACAGAGACAACAAACACACACATATACAAAAAACAACCACATAGACAACACACACACAGAGAAAACACACACACAGATACAACACACACACAGAGACAACACACACACACACAGAGACAACACACACACAGAGACACCACACACTCACACAGACACCAAACACACACATAGACAACACACACACAGACAACTCACACACACATAGACACCACACACACACAGACAACACACACACACAGAGACAAAAAACATACACAGAGACAAAACACACACACATACCAAACACACACACAGAGAACAAACACACACACAGAGAACAAACACACAAACAGAAACAACACACACACATAGACAACACACACACAGAGAAGACACACACAGAGAGACAACACACACACAGACAGTCAACACAAACACACAGACAACACACACACACAGAGACAACACACACACACAGAGACCCACAACACACACAGACACAAAACAACAATCACACAGACAACACACACACACAGAGAAGGCACACACACACAGCGACGACACACGCACAGAGACGATACACACACACAGAGACAGCACACACAGAGAGACGACATACACACACAGAGACAACACACACACAGAGAGACAACATACACACACACACAACCCAAACACACACACACAACACACACACACACAGACACCACACACACACAGAGACAACAGACACACATAGAAACAACAAACACACACAGACACCACACACACAGAGACAAAACACACACACAGACACAAAACAAAAAGAGAGAAAAAACACAAACAGAGACAACAAACACAGACAGACAACACACACACAGAGACAACACACACACAGAGACAACACACACACACCGAGACAACAACACATACACAGAGACCCAAAAAACACACACACACAACACACACACACACACAATACAAACCCAGACACAACACACACACAGAGACAACACAAACACAGAGACAACACACACAGAGACAACACACACACACAGAGACAACACACACACAGAGAGACAACACACACACAGAGACAAAACACACACACACACAGAACCAACACACACACACACAGACAACACACACAAACACAGACAACACACACACAGAGACAAAACACACACACAGAGCCAACACACACACACACAGACAAAACACACACACAGACACAACACACACACAGACAAAAAACACACACACACAGATAAAACACACACACAGAGAAAACACACACACAGAGACAACACACACACAGACACAACACACACACAGAGACAAAACACACACACAGAGACAACACACACACACACAGACAACACACACAGACACAACACAAACACAGAGACACCACAAAAAAAGAGACACCACAAACAAAGATACAACACACACAGAGACAAAACACACACACAGAGACAACACACACACAGACAGACCACACACACACACAGACAACACACACACACACACACATACAACACACACACACACACACAACACACACAAACAGAGACAACAAACACACAGACACAAAACACACACACAGAGACAACAAACACACACAGAGAAACCACACACACACAGAGACACCACAGACACACAGAGAAAACACACACACACACACAACACACACACAGAGAGACAACACACACACAGAGACAAAACACACACAGAGACAACACACACACACACAGAGACAACACACACACACAGAGACAAAACACAAACACAGAGACAACACACACACACAGAGACAAGAACACACACACAGACAACACACACACAGAGACAACACACACACACACAGACAACACACACACACAGAGACAACACACACACACAGAGACAACACACACACACAGACAACACACACACAAAGACACCACACACACAGAGACAACACACACACACACAGAGACAACACACACACACACACACACAACACACACACAGAGAAAACACACACACACATAGACAACACACACACACAGAGAAAAAACACACACACATAGACAAAACACACACACAGAGACAACACACACACACAGATAAAACACACACACACAGAGACAACACACACACACAGACCACACACACACACACAGACAACACACACACACACAGAGACAACACACACACAGAGACAACACACACACAGAGACAACACACACACACAGACAACAAACACACACACAGACAACACACACACACAGAGATACCAAACACACACACAGACAACACACACACAGAGACAACACACACACACAGAGAAAACACACACACACAGACAACACACACACACTGAGACAACACACACACACACAGACCACACACACACACAGAAACAACACACACACAAAGAGACAACACACAAACACAGAGAAAACACACACACACAGAGACAACACACACACACACAGAAAACACACACACACAGAAACCTCACACAGACACACAACACACAGAGAGATACAACACACACATAGACAAAACACACACACAGAGACAACAAACACACACAGAGACAAGACACACACAGAGACAACACACACACACACAGAGAGACAACACACACACACACACAGACAACACACACACAGAGACAAAACAAACACACACAGACACAACACACACAGAGACAAAACACACAAACAGACACACAAAGAGACAACACACACACACAGAGACAACACATAAACACAGAGACAACACACAGAGACAACACACACTCACACAGAGACACACACAGAGACACCACACACAAATACACAACACAAACACAAACACACAACCACAGAGAGAACACACACAAACACACACACAAACACACACCACACACACAGAGACAACACACACACACAGAGACAAACCACACACACACAGAAAACACACACAGAAACGACACACACAGATAGAGGACACACACACAGAGAGGACAAACACACAGAGACAACACACACAGAGACACAACACACACACAGACAACACACACACACAGAGACAACACACACACAGAGACAACAAAAAAACAGACAAACCACACACAAAGACACAACAAACACACAAACAAAACACACACACACACAAACAACACACACACAGACAACACCCACACAGAGACAACACACACACACAAACGACACACACACACACACAACACACACACAGACAACACACACACACACACACACACACACACAGACACAAAACACACACAGACACAACACACACACAGACACAACACACCCACAGAGAAAAAAAACACACAGACAAAACACACACACAGACGACAAACACATAAAGACGAAACACACAAAGAGACGCCACACACACACACACGACACACACACAGAGACCACACACACACAGACAAAACGCACACACAGAGACAACACACACACAGAGACAACACACACACAGAGACAACACACACACAGAAACAACACACACACACAGAGACAACACACAGAGACAACACACACACACAGACACCACACACACACACAAAACACACACACACATACACCCCACACACACAGACACAAAAAACACACAGACACACAACACACACAGAGAGAAACAAAAAACACACACAAAAAAAACACACACAGACAAGACACACACAAAGAGAGAACAAACACAAACACACACAAAAAAAACACACAGACACCAAAAACACACACAGACAACACACACACACAGAGGCAACACACACACAGACAACACACACACACACACAGACAACACACACACAGAGACAACAAACACACACAGAGACAACACACACACACAGAGACAACAAACACACACAGAGACAACACACACACACAGAGACAACACACACACGCAGAGACAAACACACACACACAGACAACACACACACACAGAGACAACACACACACACAGAGACAACACACACACACAGAGAAAACACACACACACAGAGACAAAACGCACACACACAGAGACAACACACACACAGAGACAACACACACACACAGAGACAACACACACACACAGAGAACAAACACAAACTCAGAGACAACACACACACACAGAGACAACACACACACACAGCGACAACACACACACACAGAGACAACACACACACAGAGACCCCACCCACACACAGACACCCTTCACAAACAGAGACAACACACACAGAGAAACAACACACACACAGACCAACAACACCCAGACACACACCACACAAACAGAGAGACAACCCACACACAAACAGACAAAACACCCAAAGACACACAACACACACAGACACAAAACACACACACACAGACAAAAAACACACACAAAGAGAAAACACACACATACACAAAACACACTCACACACAGACAACACATACACACAGACACAACACACACACAGAGACAACACACAAACACACAAACCACAAACAAACACAGACACAACAAACACACACAGAGACAACATACACACACAGAGACAACACACACACACACAGACAACACACACACACAGACACAACACACACACAGAGACAACACACAAACAGAGAGACAACACACAAACACAGACAAAACACACACACAGACAAAACACACACACACACAGAGACAACACACACACACAGAGACCACACACACACAGAGACCACACACACACATAGACACAACACACACACACACAGACAAAACACACACACAGAGACAACACACACACAGAGACAACACACACACAGAGACAACACACACACAGAGACAACACACACACACAGAGACAACACAAACACACAGAGACAACACACACACACAGAGACAACACACACCAAGAGACAACACACACACAGAAACAACACACACACACAGATAAACAACACACTCACACAGAGACAACACACACACAGAGACAACACACACACACAGAGACAACACACTCAGAGACACAACAAACACACACAGACAAAACACACACACAGAGAAAACACACACACACAGAGACCACACACAGAGACAACACACACACACACAGAGAGAACACACACCCACAGACAAAACACACACACACACAGACAACACACACACACACACACACCACACACGCACAGAGACAACACACACACACAGACAACACACACACACACACCACACACACACAGAGACAACACACACACACACAGAGACAACACACACACAGAGACAAAACACACACAGAGACACCACACACACACAGAGACAAAACACACACACAGAGACTACACACACACACAGAAAACACAAACACAGAGACAACACACACACACACACAACACACACACACACAGACAACACAAACACACATATACAACACACACACAGATACAACACACAACCAGAGACAACACACACACAGAGACAACACAAAAATAGAGACAACACACACAGAGACAACACACACACAGAGACAACACACACAGACACAGACACCACACACACAGAGACAAAACACACACACACACAGAGAGACAACACACACACACACAGACAACACACACAAACAGAGACAACACACACACAGAGACAAAACACACACACAGAGACAACAAACACACACAGAGACAACACACACACACAGACACAATACATACACACACAGACAACACACACACACAGACAACACACACACACAGAGAGCACACACACAAAGACACAAAACACACACAGAGACGACACACACACACACAGAGACAACACACACACACAGAGACAACACACAAACACAGAGACAACACACACACACAGAGACAAGAACACACACACAGACAACACACACACACACACAAAAAACACACACACAGAAACCACACACACAGATACAAAACACACACACACAGACAAACAACACACACACACACACCACACACACACACACACCACACACACAGACACAAAAAAAACATACACAAAAAAACACAAACAAACAAACAGAAACCACACACAAACAGTCCACACATACACACACACACAAAACACACACAGACACACCACACACACACACAGAGAAAACACACACACACAGAGAAAACACACACACACACAGACCACACACACACAGAGACAACACACACAGAGAAAACACACACACACAGACAAAACACACACACAAAGACAGCCAACACACACACAGAGACAACACACACACACAGAAAACACACACACAGAGACAACAAACACACACAGAGACAACACACACACACAGAGACAAAACAAACACACAGAGAAAACACACATACACAGAGACAACAAACACACACAGACAAAACACACACACAGAGACAACACACACACAGAGACAACAAACCCACACAGAGACAACACACACACACAGAGACAACACACAAACACAGACACCACACACCAACACAGAGAACACCAATACACAAACAGACAACACACACACACAGAGAACACACAAACACACAGAAACCTCACACACACACACACCACACACAGAGACAAAACACACACTTAGAGAAAACACACACACAGAGAAACCACACACACACAGAGACAAGACACACACATAGACAACACACACACACACAGATACACAAAACACACACACACACAGAAACCACACACAAAGAGACACACAAAACACAGACACACAGAACACACACACAGACACAACACAGAAACACACACACAAAGACACACAACACACACACAGCGACAACACATAAACACAGAGACAACACAAAGAGACAACACACACACACACAGAGACACACACAGAGACAACACACACACAGAGACAACACACACACACAGAGACACACACAGAGACAACACACACACAGAGACACAAACAGAGACAACACACACACAGAGACAACACACACACACAGAGACAACACACACACAGAGACAACACACACACAGAGACAACACACACACAGAGACAAGACACACACAGAGACAACACACACACAGACACCACACACAAACAGACAACACACCCACACAGACAACACACACACACAGAGACAACACACACACAGAGACGCCACACACACAGAGAAAAGACACACACACAGAAAACACACACACAGAGACAACACACACACAGAGACAACACACACACACAGACAACACACGCACAGAGACAACACACACACACAGAGTCAACACACACACAGACAAAACACACACACACACAGACAACACACACACAGAGAACAAACACACACACACAGACAACACACACACACAGAGACAACAAACACACACAGAGACAACACACACACACAGAGACAACACACACACACAGAGACAAACACACCCACAGACAAACCAATCCACCAGTCAGACAACACACACACACAGAGACAACACACACACAGACACCCGACACACACACAGAGAGACAACACACACACAAACACAACACACAAACACAGACAGCACACACACACACACAGAACAAAAACACACACACAGACCACACACACACACACAGACAACACACACACACACAGACAACACACACACACAGAGACAACACACACACACAGACACAACACACACACACAGACAACACACACACAGACACAACACACACACACACACACCACACACAGACAGAAACAACACACACACAGACACAACACACACACACAGAAACCACACACACACAGACACAACACACACACAAAGACAACACACACCCACAGACACACCACAAACACACAGACAACACACACACACACAGACAACACACACACAGAGACAACACACACACACAGAGACAACACACGCACACAGAGACAACACACACACACACAGACAACACACACACAGAGACAACACACACACACAGAGACAACACACACACACAGAGACAACACACACACACAGAGACAAAACACACACACACAGACAACACACACACACACACACAACACACACACACAGAGACCACACACACACAGAGACAACACACACACACAGAGACAACACACAAACACAGAGACAACACACACAGAGACAACACACACACACACACAGAGACAACACACACACAGACAGACAACACACACACAGAGACAAAACACAAACACAGAGACAACACACACACACAGAGACAACACACACACAGAGACACTACACACACAGAGAAAACACAAACACACACAGGAAACACACACAGAGAGAAGACACACGCACAGACACGCCACACACACACACAGACCACACAAACACACAGAGACAACACACACACACAGACAACACACACACAGAAACAACACACACACACAGAGACACAACACTCACACAGAGAGATCACACACACAGAGAGAAAAGACACACACACAGAGGACAAACTAACACACACACAACACACACACATACACAACACAAACACACAGACACCACACAAACACACACACCAAACACAGAGACACACCCCACACACACACAGACAACACACACACACACACACAACACACACACACAGAGACAACACACACACACAGAGACAACACACACACACAGAGACAACACACACACAGACAACACACACACACACACAACACACACACAGAGCGAAAACACACACACACAGAGACAACACACACACACAGAGAACACAAACACAGACACAACACACACACAGAGAGACAAAACACACACACACACAAAACACACACACAGAGACAACACACACACAGATACAACACACACACAGATACAACAACACACACAGACAGAACACACACACACACAGAGACAACACACACACAGAGAAAACACACACACACAGAAACCACACACACAGATAAAACACACAAATAGAGACACTAAACACACAGACAACACACACACACAGAGACACAACACACACACACAGAACCCACACACACACACAAACAACCAACACACACAGACACAGAACACACACACACAGAGAACACACACAAACACAGACAACACACACACAGACACCAAACACACACACAGAGACAACAAACACACACAGAGACAAAACACACACACAGAGACAATACAGACACACAGAGACAACACACACACACATACAACACACACACAGAGAGACAACACACACACAGAGAAAAAACACACACACAGACAAAACACAAAAACACACAGAACCCACACACACACACACACAACACACACACACAGAGACAACACACACACAGAGACAACAACACACACACAGACAACACACACACAGAGACAACACACACACACAAAGAAAACACACACGCAGACAGAAAACACACACACACACACCCCACACACACAGACAAAACACAAACACATAGACAACACACACACAGAGACAACACACACACATACAGATACAACACACACACACACACAGAAAACACACACACATAGACAACACATACACACAGAGACAACACACACACAGAGAGACAACACACACACACACAGACAACACACACACAGAAAGACAACACACACACACAGAGACAACACACACACAGAGACAACACACACACACAGAGACAACACACACACACAGACATCCCAAACACACACAGAGAGACCACACACACAAAGAGACTAAACACACACAGAGACACAACACACACAGAGAGACAACAAACACAAACAGACAACACACACACACAGAGACAACACACACACACACAGACAAAACACACACACAGACAAACAAAACTCACAGAGAGACAACACACACACACAGACAACACACACACACAGAGACAACACACACACACAGAGACAACACACACACACAGAGACAACACAACAAAACACAGACAACACACACACACAGAGACCCCGCACACACAGAGACACACAACACACACAGAGAGACAACACACACACAGAGACAACGCACACACAGAGACAACACACACACAGAGACAACACACACATAGATACAACACACTCACAGAGAAAACAAACACACACAGAGACAAGACACACACAGAGACAACACACACACACACAGAGACACATAACACACACACACAGAGACAACAAACACACAGAGACAAAACACACACACACACACAGCACACACACAGAGACAACACACACACACAGACACACACAGAGACAACACACACACACAGAGACAACACAAAAACACAGAGACAACACACACAGACAACACACACACACACACAGACACACACAGATACAACACACACACAGAGACAACACAAACACAAAGAGACACACACAGAGACCACACACACAAAGAGACACAAACACAGACAACACACACACAGAGACAACACACACACACAGAGACCACACACACACACAGAGACGAAACACACACAGAGACAACACACACACAGAGACAACACACACACAGAGACGACAAACACACAGAGACAACACACAAAGAGACAAAACACACAAAAATACACCACACACGCAGAGAGAAAAAACAAACACAGACAACACACACACAGAGACACAACACACTCACAGACAACACACACACAGAGACAACACACATACAGAGACAACACACACACAGAGAGACCACACACACAGAGACAACACACACACAGAGAACCAAAACACAGAGAGACACCACACACACAGAGACAACAAACACAGAGACAATACACACACACAGACAACACACACAGAGACCACACACACACACAGAGAAAACACACACAGAGACAACAAACACACAGAGACACCACACACACAGACAACACACACACAGAGACAATACACACACAGAGACGACACACACACAGAGACAACACACACAAAGAGACAACACACACACACATACAAAACAAACACAGAGACGACACACACACAGAGACGAAACACACAAAGAGACAAAACACACACACAAACAACACACACACACAGAGACAACACACAGAGACAACACACACACAGAGACAACACACACAGAGACAAAACACACACACACACACAAAACACACACACACAGACACAAAAAACACAGAGACAGATCACACACACACACATAACAAACACACACACAGACAAAACACACACAAACATACAAAATACACACAGAGAGAAAACACACACACAGAGACAACACACACACAGAGACAAAACACACACACAGAGACAACACACACACACAGAGGCAACACACACACAGACAACACACACACACACACACACAAAACACACACAGAGACAACACACACACACAGAGACACCACACACACACACACACAACAAACACACACACACAGAGACAAAACACACACACAGAGACTACACACACACATACACACAGAGACAACACACACACACACACAGACATCACACACACACAGAGACAACACACACACAGAGACAACACACACACACACAGACAGACAACACACACACACACAGACAACACACACAAACAGAGACAACACACACACACAGAGACAAAACACACACACAGAGACAACAAACACACACAGAGACAACACACACACACAGAGACAAAACAAACACACACAGACAACACACACACACAGAGACAACACACACACACAGAGACAACACACACACACAGAGACAACACACACACAGAGACAACACACACACACACAGACAACACACAAACACAGACACAACACACACACACACACACAGACAACACACACACACACAGAGACAACACACTCACACAGAGAACACACACAAACAGAGAAAACACACACACACACAGACACAACACACACACAGAGAAAACGCACACACAAAGATAAAACACACACACAGAGACAACACACACACACAGAAACAACACACAGAGACACCACACACACACAGAGACAACACACACACGCAGAGACAACACACACACACAGACAACACACACACACAGACAACACACACACACACAGAGACAACAAACACACACAGAGAAAACACACACACAGAGACAACACACACACACAGAGAAAACACACACACACAGACCAGACACACACACAGACAACACACACACACAGAGACAACACACACACAGAGACAACACACACACACAGAGACAACACACACACACAGACAACACACAAACACAGACACAACACTCAAACACAGAGACAACACACACAGAGACAACACACACACACAGAGACAACACACACACAGAGACAACACACACACACAGACAACACACACACAGACACAACACACACACACACAGAGACAACACACACACAGAGACACAACACACACACACAGACACACACACACACACACAGACGACACACACACACAGAGACCACACACACATAGAGAACACACACGCACAGAGACGACACACACACACACACACACCACACACACACAAACAACACACACACACACAAACACCACACAAACACACAGACCACACACTCACAGAGACAACACACACACAGAGAGAACACACACACATAGACAACACACACACAGAGATAAAACACACACACAGAGACAACACACACACAGAGACAACACACACACACAGAGACAACAACACACACACAGAGACAACACACACACAGAGACAACACACACACACAAATAGACAACACACACACACAGAGACAACACACACACACAGAGACACACACAGAGACAACACACACACACAGAGACAACACACACACAGAGATAACACACAGAGACAACACACACACACAGAAACACACACAGAGACAACACAAACACAGAGACAACACACACACACAGAGACACACACATAGACAACACACACACACAGAGACACACACAGAAACAACACACACACACAGAGACAACACACACACACAGAGACAACAAACACACACAGAGACAACACACACACAGAGACAACACACACACAGATACAACACACACACAGAGACAACACACACACACAGACAACACACACACACAGACACAACACACACACAGATAAAACACACAGACAACACACAGACAGAGACAACACACACACAGAGACAACACACACACACAGACAACACACACACACAGACAACACACACACAGAGACAACACACACAGAGACAACACATGCACAGAGACAACACACCCACAGAGACAACACACACACAGAGACAGCAAACACACAGAGACAACACACACAGAGACAACACACACACAGAGACAACACACACCCAGAGACAACACACACATAGACACCACACACACAGAGACAACACACACACAGAGACACCACACACACACAGACAAAACACACACACAGACAACACACACACAGAGACAACACACACACAGAGACAACACACACACAGAGACTACGCACAACCAGAGACAACACACACACACAGAAAAAACACACAAACAAAAAAAAAACACACAGACACAAAAAACACACACACACAAAAAACACACACACACAAACAAAACACACACACACACACAATCAAAAAAAGCTCAAAAAGAAAACGCACACACACAGATAGACAACACACACACACACAGACGACACACACACACAGACAAAACACACACACAGAGACAACACACACACACAGATACAACACACACACACACACACAACACACACACACACACAGACAACACACACACACAGACACAACACACACACACATACAACACACACACAGACAAAAAACACACACACACACAAAACACACACAGAGACACAACACACACACACAGACAACAAACACACACAGACAGAACACACACACACACAGACAATACACACACACAGAGAACACACACACACAGAGACAACACACACACAGAGAAAACAAACACACACAGAGACAACACACACACAGAGACAACACACACACACACAGAGACAACACACACACAGAGACGACACACACACACAGACACAACATACACACAGAGACAATACACACACACAGAGACAACACACACACACCCAGAGACAACTTGTAATAAATTTTTTTGTAATAAAATTATGGAAAATACAATTCTCTGGTTCAAATGTGAAACTTAAGTCCATTTTTGGATCGAAAAAAAAAACTATTTCTGTAAAATCTGAGCTAATAAGGGTTTTTGACCGTAAACTCTAGTTTTTTTTGTAAGAAAATTATGGAAAATACAATTCTCTCGTTCAAATGTGAAACTTAAGTCCTTTTTAGAATCGAAAAATAAATCTATTTCTGTAAAATCTGAGTTAATAAGGTTTTTGGCCGAAAACTCTAGTCTATTGTAAGAAAATTATGGAAAATACAATTCTCTGATTCAAATGCGAATCTTAAGTCCATTTTTGGATTGAAAAAATAAATTATTTCTGTAAAATCTGAGCTAATAAGGGTTTTTGACCGTAAACTCTAGTTTTTTGCAAGAAAATTATGGAAAATACAATTCTCTGGTTCAAATGTGAAACTTAAGTCCATTTATGGATCGAAAAATAAAACTATTTTCGTAAACTATTAATAACCTTCCTTTTTCCGTATAACCAGCAGAAACATCAACCATCCACAGGTCCCCTATCCCCAAACTCGAAGGGCGCCCCCCCCCTCCCACTGGTTTGGGCCCCTCCCCCCATTTTTTTTTGGGAAATGAAATTTTTTCTTATAACAAGTATCATTGAATAAGATCGTAGCTTTGAAATGTGAAACTTAAGTCCATTTTTTGATCGAAAAATAAACTATTTCCGTAAAATCTAAGCTAATAAGGGTTTTTGACTGTAAACTCTAGTTTTTTGTAAGAAAATTATGGAAAATACAATTCGCTGTTTCAAATGTGAAACTTAAGTCCCTTTTTAGATCGAAAAATAAACTATTTCTGTAGAATCTGAGCTAATAAGGGTTTTTGACCATAAACTCTAGTTTCCTGTAAGAAAATTATGGAAAATACAATTCTTTCGTTCAAATGTGAAACTTAGGTCCATTCTCAGGTTCAAATTTGAAACTTAAGTCCAATTTTGGATACTCATAATAATGAGGACTGATTGTTCTAATTCATTTTTTTTCATAAAAACAAACTATTTTTTTTTAACTTTGAAATTATTCAACTTTTTTTTCATAAAAACAAACTATTTTTTTTAAACTTCAAAATTATTCAACTTTATTTATTATTTTTTTCATAAGAACAAACTATTTTTTTTAAAACTTCGAAATTATTCAACTTTATTTATTTATTTTCGACCAGAGGAATTTTTTAGATTTTTCATTGGTCGGAGATACAACAATGGTACAGTTTTTTAATAGCATGGAAGAGAACGAGTATTGAATACCTCGTTGTTTAAGTTAAGAGGTGAAATCAAGACCAGAGGAATTTTTTAGATTTTTCATTTGTCAGAGATGCAACAATGGTACACTTTTTTAATAGCTTTGAAAAGAACAACTATTGAATGCCTGGTTGTTTAAGTTAAGAGGTGAAATCAAGACCGAAGAATTTTTGAGATTTTTCATTGGTCAGAGAGGGTTTTATGGCTCCTCCCCACATTGAATTCAGATGGTTTTAGAAGTCATCCTCCTAGCCATAACTCCATTCAACCTTGAGCGAAGGTATAAAAGTTTGATGATGTATTTCTCTTCTTAACAACTACATTAATTTATCGGTTTGAAGAAATCATCTTGTGGTGTTATATTTGAATGTGCATTTTTATTATTGTCAATGGAACTCGAAGAAATTGACTGTTATCATTGGATAGTGTATAACATGTTTGAGTATGATAAAAGCTTGTGGAGTACTACATTACATCATATAAACAGACTGGGATTCTACGATAGAGTGATTACACCACTTAATAATAGTGGTCAGGAACTGAAAAATATCCAGGAGGAAGTCAGTGAAATTTGCAGCTTTTTCGGCGTTGAAGCACTCTACGTAAAGGGTAAAATACCTACAGATAAAGTTTTAATTCAAAAGTTTGACCCTAGGGTTCTACTTTTCAATCTAGAAGAATTTAAGTGTCCTTAATTTGAAAGGGCTTTATCACCATCCTGAATATGAGGTCAGGTTATTTGCATACTAGATACTTAACGACATACCTGATCGTGATAAATGCATAATACATGTTAAAAACTATTCTATATCATGGGACCATCGTTTCG
Organism: Artemia sp. Qi Xiang Cuo; assembly: GCF_049724085.1. NCBI lineage: Eukaryota > Metazoa > Arthropoda > Branchiopoda > Anostraca > Artemiidae > Artemia > Artemia sp. Qi Xiang Cuo. The sequence continues at coordinate 29,808,152 of NC_142809.1, forward strand.
GGATGTTTAAGAGTGAACGTGTGTATGACCACGTATCATAATATAATTTTGTATTAATATTCTACATAGCATTAGTTCATTAAAAATATATTATGCATTACATTGTTATGTGTTCATTATTTTTAGAGTAAGCTAGCATATCAAAAGTTTAGAACACACAAACAGAGACGAAACACACAAAGAGACGACACACACACAGAGACGACACACGCACAGAGACGACACACACACACAGAAAGACGACACACACACACAAACACAACAATCACAGAGAAAAACTCACACATAGACAACACACACACACAGAGAAAACACACACATATATAACACAAACACAGAGATAACACACACACAGAGAGACCACACACACACAAAGAACAAAAACACACAGAGAGAACTCACACAGACAGATATCAAACTATCACAGAGACAAAACACACAGAGAGAACTAAAAGAGACAGAGAACAATCACACAGAGAGAAAAAACAAACACAGACACCCAACACAGACAGAGAACCCACACACATAGAGAACACACACACACAGAGAACACACACAGAGAGAGAACGCACACACAGAGAGACCACACACACAGAGAAAACACACACACAGAGAGAACATACACACAGAGAGAACACACACACAGAGAGAACACACACACACACACAGAGAACACACACAGAGAGAACACACACACACACACAGAACACACACACACAGATAACACACACAGACAGAACACACACACAGAGAGAACACACACACAGAGAGAACACTCACAGAGATAAAACACACACAGAGAGAAAACACACACAAAGATAAAACACACACACAGAGAAGACACACACAGAGAGACCACACACACAGAGACAACACACACACACAGAGACCACACACAGAGAGAGAACACACACACAGAGAGAACACACACACAGAGAGAACACACACAGAGATTTGACCAACACACAAAGAGAAAAAACACACAGAGAGAACACACACACAGAGAGAACAAAGACACAGAAAGAACACACACACAGAGAGAACACACACACAGAGACAACACACACACAGACACAACCCACACACACACACACACAACCCACACACACAGACACAACCCACACACACAGACACAACACACACACACAGACACAACCCACACACACAGACAAAAAATACACACAGACACACAACACACACACAGACACAACACACATACACAAACACACAACACACACACACAGACACAACACACACACACAGAGAGAACACACACACACACACAAAACAAACACAAACACACACAACACACACACAAAAACACAACACACAAACACAGACAAAACACACACACACACAGACACCACACACACACACAGACAACAAACACAAAGACACGACACACACACAGACACAGAACACACACAGAGACAACACACACACACAGAGACAACACACACACACAGAGACAACACACACACACACACACAGACAACACACACACACACAGCACACACACACACACAGAGACAACACACACACACAGAGACAACACACACACACACAGAGACAGCACACACACACAGAGACAACACACACACACACACAGAGAAAACACACAAAGAGACAACACACACACACAGACAACACACACACAGAGACAACACACACACACAGACAACACACACACAGAGACAACACACACACACACAGACACAACACACACACACAGACACAACACACACACACAGAGACAACACACACACAGACACAAAAAACACACACAGACACAACACACACACACAGAGACAACAAACACAGACAGAGACAACACACACACACAGAGAAAACACACACACATAGAGAAAACACACACACACACAACACACACACACAGAGAGAACACACACACACAGAGACAATACACAAACACAGAGACAACACACACACACACAGAGACAACACACACACACAGAGACAACACACACACACAGAGGTAACACACACACGCAGAGACAACACACACACACAGAGACAACACACACACACAGAAAACACACACACACAGAGACAACACACACACACAGAGACAACACACACACAGAGACAACACACACACACAGAGACAACACACACAGAGAGACAACACACACACAGATACAACACACACACACAGAGACAACACACAAACAGAGACAACACACACACAGAGACATAACACACACACAGAGACAACACACACACAAAGAGACAACACACACACACAGAGACAACACACACACACAGACAACAAACACACACAGAAAAAACACACACACACAGAGACAACACACACACACAGAGACAACACACACACAGAGACAACAAACACACACAGAGACAGCACACACACACAGAGACGACACACACACACAGAGACAACAAACACACACAGAAACAACAAACACACACATAGACGCAAAACACACACAGAGACGACACACACACACAGAGACAACAAACACACACAGAGACAACACACACACACAGAGAGACAACACAACACACACAGAGACAACAAACACACACAGAGACAACACACACACAGAGACAACACACACACACAGAGACAACATACACACACAGAGACAACACACAAACACAGAAATAACACACACAGAGACAAAACACACACACAGAGACAACACACACACACAGAGACAACAAACACACACAGAGACAACACACACACAGAGAGACCACACACACACACAGAGACAACACACACACACACACAGGTAACACACACACACAGAGAAAACACACACACACAGAGACAAACACACACACAGAGACAACACACACAGAGACAACACACACACACACAAAAAAAACACACACACAGAGACCACACACGCACAGAGAAAACACACACACAGAGACAACACACACACACAGAGAAAACAAACACACACAGAGACAACATACACCCACAGAGACAACACACACACAGAGACAACACACACACAGAGACAGCACACACACACAGACAACACACACACAAACACACAACACACACACACACACACCACACACACACACAGAGAACACACACACACACAGACAAAACACACACACAGAAAAAACACACACACAGACAAAACACACACACACAGAGAACACACACACACAGAGAAGACACACACACAGACACCACACACACACACAGAGACAACACACATACACACAGACAACACACACACACAGAGAAAACACACACACAGAGACAACACACACACACAGAGACAACACACACACACAGAGACAACACACACACACAGAGACAACACACACACACAGAGACAACACCCAAACACACACCACACACACACACAGAGAGAAAACACATACACAGACACAACACACACACAGAGAGAGAATACACACACACAAAGACAACACACACACAAAGAGACGACACACACTCACATAGACAACACACACACACAGAGACAACACACACACACAGAGACAACACACACACACACAGAGAAAACACACACACACATAGACAACACAAACACAGAGACAACACACACACACAGAGACAACACACAGAGAGAACACACACACACACAGAGACAACACACACCCACAGAGACAACACACACACACAGAGACAACACACACACAGAGACAACACACACACAGAGAGACAACACACACACAGAGACAACACACACACACAGAGACGAAACACACACACACAAAACACAAACACAGAGATAACACACACACACAGACAAAACAAACAGAAACAAACCACACACACAGAGACAACAAACACACATACACAAAACACACAAACAGACGAAACACACACAGAGACAACAACACACACACAGAGACAACACACACACAGATACAAAACACACACACATATAAAACACACACACAGAGACAACACACCAACACATACACACACACAGAGACAACACAAACACACAGAGACAACACACACACAGAGATAACACACAGAGACAACACACACACACACACAGAAACACACACACAGACAACACACACACACAGATACAACACACACAAACATACACACACACAAAGACAACACACACACACATAGACACACACAGAAACAACACACACACACACAGAGACAAAACACAAACACAGAGACACCAAACACACACAGAGACAACACACACACAGAGACAAGACACACACAGAGACAATACACACACACAGAGACAACACACACAAAGAGACAAAACACACACAGAGACAATACACACATACACACAACAAACACACACATACTACACACACACAGAGACAAAAAACACAAAGAGACAACACACACACAGAGACAACACACACACAGAGACAACACACACACAGAGACAACACACACACAGAGACAACACACACACACAGAAAACACACACACAGAGACAACACACACACAGACAACACATCCACAGAGACAACACACACACACACAGACAACACACACACACAGAGACAACACACACAGACAACATACACACACACACAGAGACAACACACACCCACACAGAGACCACACACACACACAGACACACACACAAAGACAACACACACACACAGAGACACACACAGAGACAAAACAAACACACAGAGACAACACACACACACAGAGAACACACACACACATAGAAACAACACACACACAGACAAAACACACACACAGAGACGACACACACACAGAAAACACACACACACAGACAACACACACACACATAAAACACACACACATAGAAAACACAAGCACGCAGACGTCACTCACACAAAGACGACAAAAAAAGAGAGAAGATACGAAACTAGAGATAACAAGAACATAAAGACGACAAAAGCAGAGAGACAAAATACACACATACAAGACAGACACACACAGACAACACACACACAGTGACGACACACACGCACAGACGACACACACACAGAGACAACGCACACACAGAGACAACACACACACAGAGACAACACACACACACAAACAACACACACACACAGAGACAACACACACACACACAGACAACACACACACAGAGGCAAGACACACACACACACACAGAGACAACACACACACACAGACACAACACACACACACAGAGACAACACACACATAGAGACAAAACACACACACAGAGAAAAAACACACACACACAGACAACACACACACACACAGAGAACTCACACACACAGACACAAAACACACACACAGAGACAACACACACACACAGAGACAACACACACACAAACAGAGACAACACACACACAGAGACAATACACACACAGAGACAACACACACACCAAGAGACAACACACACACAGAGACAACAAACACACACAGAGACAACACACACACACAGAGACAAAACACACACACAGAGACAACACACACACACAGAGACAACACACACACACAGAGACAACACACACACAGAGAGAAAACACACACACAGACACAACACACACACACAGAGACAAAACACACACAGAGAGACAACACCCACACAGAGAAAATACACACACATACACAACACACACACACAGAGACAACACACACACACAGAGACAACACACACACACAGACACAACACACACACACAGAGACAAAACACACACAAAGAGACAAAAGCCACACAGAGAGACAACACACACACAGAGACAACACACACACAGAGACAACATACAAACACAGAGACAACACACACACACAGAGACAACACCAACACACACACACACAGACAAAACACACACACAGAGACAACACACACACACAGAGACAACACAAGCACACAGAGACACCACACACACACACAGAGACAACACACACACAGAGACAACACACACACACAGACAAAACACACACACAGAGACAACACACACACACAGAGAGAACACACACACAGAGACAAAACACACACACACAGAAAACACACACACACACACAACACACACACAGAGAGAAAACACACACACACACACACAAAACACAAACAGACACACACACAGAGAGACAACACACACACACACACAACACACACAGACACAGAAAACACACACACAGAGACAACACACACACACAGACACAACACACACACACACACACAACACACACACAGAGACAACACATACACATACAGACAACACACACACAGAGACCATACACACACAGAGACACCACACACACACAGAGACAACACACACACAGAGACAAAACACACACACAGAGACAACACACACACACAGACACAACACAAACACACATAGACAACACACACAAACAGAGACAAAACACACACACAGACACAACACACACAAACATAGACAACACACACACAGAGACAAAACACACACACACAGACAAAACACACACACACAGAGACAACACACACACAGAGACAAAACACACACAGAGAGACCACACACACACACAGACAAAACACACACACACACAAAAAACACACACACAGACACACCACACACACACAGACAAAACACACAAACACACACAGAACACACACACACAGACACAAAACACACACACAGACACAAAACACACACACAGACACCACACACACAGAGATAAAACACACACACACAAACAAAACACACACACAGACACCACACACAGAGACAAACCACACACACACAGACACTACACACACACACACACAACACACACACACAGAGACGACACACACACACAGAGACAACACACACACACACAAAAAACACACACACAGAGACAACACACACACACAGAGACAACACACACACACAGAGACAACACACACACACAGAGACAACACACACACACAGACAACACACACACACACAGACACCACACACACCCACAGACACCCCACACACACAGAGACAACACACACACACAGAGACAACACACACACAGACACAAAACACACACACAGAGACAACACACACACACAGAGACAACACACACACACAGAGACAAAACACAAAGAGAGAGAACACACACACAGAGACAAAACACACACACACACAGACAACACACACACACAGACAAAACACACACACAGAAACAACACACACACACAGAGACAACAAACACACACACATAAAACACACACACACAGACAACACACACACACAGAAAACACACACACACAGACAACACACACACAGAGACAAAACACACACACAGAGAAAACACACACACACAGAGACAAAACACACAGAAAAAACACACACACAGACAACACACACACACACACAAACAACACACACACACAGAGAAAACACACACACACAGAGACAACACACACACAGAGACAACACACACACACAGAGACAACACACACACACACACAACACACACACACACAGACAACCCACACACACAGACAACACACACACACAGAGACCACACACAGAGACACCAAACACACACACAGAGACAACACACACACACACAGACAACACACACACACACAGACAACACACACACACAGAGACACCACACACGCACAGAGACAACACACACACACAGACAACACACACAGAGACAAAACACACACACAGAGACAACACACACACACACAGAGACAACACACACACAGAGACAACACACACACACAGACACCACACACACACACAGACAAAACACACACACATAAAACACACACACACAGACAAAACACACACACAGAGACAACACACACACAGAGACAACACACACACACAGAGACAACACACACACACAGAGACAACACACACACAGAGACAACACACAACCAGAGACAACACACACACAGAGACAACACAAACACAGAGACAATACACACAGAGACAACACACACATACAGAGACAACACACACACACAGATATGTGTGTTGTCTCTGTGTGTGTGTTGTCTCTGTGTGTGTTGTCTCTGTGTGTGTGTTGTGTCTGTGTGTGTGTTGTCTCTCTGTGTGTGTGTGGTGTCTGTGTGTGTGTGTTGTATCTGTGTGTGTGTTTTGTGTCTGTGTGTGTCTCTGTGTGTGTGTGTTGTGTTTGTGTGTGTCTCTGTGTGTGTGTGTTGTCTCTGTGTGTGTGTGTGCTCTGTGTGTGTGTGTTGTCTGTGTGTGTGTGTGTTGTGTCTGTGTGTGTGTGTTGTCTGTGTGTGTGTGTGGTCTCTCTGTGTGTGTGTGTTGTGTGTGTGTGTGTGTGGTCTGTGTGTTTGTGTGTTGTCTCTGTGTGTGTGTGTTGTCTCTGTTTGTGTGTGTTTTCTGTGTGTGTTTGTTTTGTCTCTGTGTGTGTGTTGTCTCTGTGTGTGTTTTTTGTCTCTGTGTGTGTGGTCTCTCTTTGAGTGTGTTGTCTCTGTGTGTGTGTGTTATCTCTGTGTGTGTGTTGTCTCTGTGTGTATGTGTTGTCTCTGTGTGTGTGTTGTGTCTGTGTGTGTTTGTGGTGTGTGTGTGTGTGTGGTGTGTGTGTGTGTGTGTTGTGTGTCTGTGTGTGTGTTGTGTGTGTTTGTGTGTTTTCTCTGTGTGTGTGTGTCTCTGTGTGTGTGTGTTGTCTGTGTGTGTGTGTGTTTCGTCTCTCTTTGTGTGTGTTGTCTCTGTGTGTGTGTGTTGTCTCTGTGTGTGTGTTGTCTCTGTGTGTGTGTGTGTTGTCTCTGTGTGTGTGTGTTGTCTCTGTGTTTGTATGTTGTCTCTGTGTGTGTGTGTTGTGTCTGTGTGTGTGTTGTCTCTGTGTGTGTGTGTGTTGTCTCTGTGTGCTTGTGTTGTCTCTGTGTGTGTGTTTTGTCTGTGTGTGTGTGTTTTGTCTGTGTGTGTGTGTGTGTGTGTTGTCTCTGTGTGTGTGTTGTCTCTGTGTTTGTGTGTTGTCTCTGTGTGTGTGGGGTCTCTGTGTGTGTGTTGTCTCTGTGTGTGTGTGTGGTGTGTGTGTGTGTGTGTTTTGTGTGTGTGTGTGTGTTGTCTCTGTGTGTGTTTGTTCTCTGTGTGTGTGTGTGTTGTGTCTGTGTGTGTGTGTTGTCTCTGTGTGTGTATTTTCTCTGTGTGCGTGTTGTCTCTGTGTGTGTGTGTTGTCTCTGTGTGTGTGTGTTGTCTCTGTGTGTGTGTGTTGTCTCTGTGTGTGTGTGTTCTCTGTGTGTGTGTGTTGTCTGTGTGTGTGTGTGTTGTGTGTGTGTGTGTGTGTTGTCTCTGTGTGTGTGTTGTCTCTGTGTGTGTGTGTTGTCTCTGTGTGTGTTTTGTCTCTGTGTGTGTGTGGTGTCTGTGTATGTGTGTTGGGTGTCTGTGTGTGTGTGTTTTCTCTGTGTGTGTGTGTTTTGTCTGTGTGTGTGTGTTGTCTCTGTGTGTGTGTTCTCTCTGTGTGTGTGTGTTTTATCTGTGTGTGTGTTGTCTGTCTGTGTGTGTGTTTTCTGTGTGTGTGTGTTGTGTATGTGTGTGTGTGTTGTCTCTGTGTGTGTGTGTTGTCTCTGTGTGTGTGTGTTTGTGTTGTCTCTGTGTTTTTGTTGTGTCTGTGTGTGTGTTGTCTGTGTGTGTGTGTTGTCTCTGTGTGTGTGTTGTCTGTGTGTGTGTGGTGTCTCTGTGTGTGTGTTGTCTCTGTGTGTGTGTTATCTCTGTGTGTGTGTTGTCTCTGTTTGTGTGTTGTCTGTGTGTGTGTGTTGTATGTGAGTGTGTGTTGTCTCTGTGTGTGTGTTGTCTCTGTGTGTGTTGTGTCTGTGTGTGTGTTTTCTCTGTGTGTGTGTTGTCTCTCTGTGTGTGTGTTGTCTCTGTGTGTGTGTGTTGTCTCTGTGTGTGTGTTTTGTCTCTGTGTGTGTCTCTGTGTGTGTGTTTTGTGTTTGTTTGTGTGTATGTGTGTGTGTGTTGTCTCTGTGTGTGTGTGTGTTGTCTGTGTGTGTGTGTGTATGTTGTCTCTGTGTGTTGTCTCTGTGTGTGTGTGTTGTCTGTGTGTGTGTGTTGTCTCTGTGAATGTGTTGTGTCTGTGTGTGGTGTGTGTGTGTTTGTTGTTTGTCTGTGCTTTTGGGGTGTGTTTTGGTTTGGTGTCTCTTTTTGTGTCGCCTCTGTGTGTTTGTGTCGTCTCTTTTTGTGTGTTGTATCTATGTGTGTGTCGTCTCTGTGTGTTTGTCTTCTCTGTGCGTGTGTTGTGTCTGTGTGTGTATTGTGTCTGTGTGTGTGTTGTCTCTGTGTGTGTGTTGTCTGTGTGTGTGTGTGTTGTCTCTGTGTTTGTGTTTTTTCTCTGTGTGTGTGTGTTGTTTGTGTGTGTGTCTCTGTGTGTGTGTGTTGTCTCTGTGTGTGTGTCTGTGTGTGTGTGTTGTATCTGTGTGTGTGTGTTGTCTCTGTGTGTGTTTCTGTGTGTGTGTGTGTGTTGTTTGTGTGTGTTATCTCTGTGTGTGTGTTGTCTCTGTGTGTTTGTGTTGTCTCTGTGTGTGTATCTCTGTGTTTTGGTTCTCTCTGTGTGTGTGTTGTATCTGTGTGTGTGTGTTGTCTCTTTGTGTTTGTTTTGTCTGTGTGTGTGTTGTTGTCTCTGTGTGTGTGTGTTGTATCTGTGTGTTTGTTGTCTCTCTTTGTGTATTGTCTCTGTGTGTGTGTTTTCTCTCGGTGTGTTTTGTCTATGTGTGTGTGTTTTTTCTGTGTGTGTGTGGTCTCTGTGTGTGTGTGTTGTCTCTGTGTGTGTGTGTTGTGTCTGTGTGTGTGTTGTCTCTCTGTGTGTCTGTTTTCTTTTTGTGTTTGTGTTGTGTCTGTGTGTGTGTGTTGTCTCTGTGTGTGTGTGTTGTCTATGTGAGTGTGTGTTGTCTCTGTGTGTGTCTGTTGTCTCTGTGTGTGTCTGTTTTCTCTTTGTGTGTCTGTTGTGTCTGTGTGTGTGTGTTGTCTCTGTGTGTGTCTGTTGTCTCTGTGTGTGTGTGTTATGTCTGTGAGTGTGTTTTTTGTCTTTGTGTGTGTGTTGTCTGTGTGTGTGTGTTTTGTCTGTCTGTTTGTGTGTTTTGTGTGTGTTTGTGTGGTGTCTCTGTGTGTGTGTTTTGTCTCTGTGTGTGTGTTGTCTCTCTGTGTGTGTGTTGTCTGTGTGTGTGTGTGTTTTCTCTGTGTGTGTGTGTTGTCTCTGTGTGTGTGTGTTGTCTCTGTGTGTGTTTTTTGTCTGTGTGTGTGTATTGTCTCTGTGTGTGTGTTTTGTGTGTGTGTGTGTGTGGTCTGTGTGTGTGTGTGTTGTCTCTGTGTGTGTGTGGTCTCTGTGTGTGTGTGTTTTCTCTCTGTGTGTGTCGTGTCTGTGTGTGTGTGTGGTCTCTGTGTGTGTGTCGTGTCTGTGTGTGTGTGTTGTGTCTGTGTGTGTGTGTGTTGTCTCTGTGTGTGTGTTGTCTGTGTGTGTGTGTTGTCTCTGTGTGTGTGTTGTCTCTGTGGGTGTATGGTGTCTCTGTGTGTGTGTGTTGTCTCTGTGTGTGTGTTGTTTCTCTGTGTGTGTGTTGTCTCTGTGGGTGTGTTTTCTCTGTGTGTGTGTGTTGTTTCTGTGTGTGTGTGGTGTCTGTGTGTGTGTTTTCTGTGTGTGTGTGTGTGTTGTCTCTGTGTGTGTGTTGTCTCTGTGTGTGTGTGTTTTGTCTGTGTGTGTGTGTTTGCTCTGTGTGTGTGTGTTTTGTCTCTGTGTGTGTGTGGGGTCTGTCTGTGTGTGTGTTGTCTCTGTGTTGGTGTGTTGTCTCTCTGTGTGTGTGTTGTCTCTGTGTGTGTGTGTTGTCTCTGTGTGTGTTATCTCTGTGTGTGTGTGTTGTCTCTGTGTGTGTGTGGTCTCTCTTTGTGTGTGTTGTGTCTGTGTGTGTGTGCTGTCTCTGTGTGTGTTTGTTGTCTCTGTGTGTGTTGTGTTGTCTCTGTGTGTGTGTGTGTTGTGTGTGTGTGTGTGTGTTGTGTCTGTGTGTGTGTGTGTCTGTGTGTGTGTGTGTGGTGTGTGTGTGTGTGTGTGGTGTGTGTGTGTGTGTGTTTTCTCTGTGTGTGTGTTTTGTCTCTGTGTGTGTGTGTTGTCTCTGTGTGTGTGTTGTCTCTGTGTGTGTGTTTTGTGTGTGTGTGTGTTTTTTCTCTGTGTGTGTGTGTTGTCTCTGTGTGTGTGTGGTCTGTGTTTGTGTGTGTTTTGTCTGTGGTTGTGTTTTCTGTCTGTGGGTGTGTGGTGTCTCTGTGTGTTTGATGTGTCTGTGCGTGTGTTGTCTGTGTGTGGGTGTTGTCTCTGTGTGTGTAAGTTGTATCTGTGTGTGTGTTGTCTCTCTGTGTGTGTTGTCTCTGTGTGTGTGTGTTGTCTCTGTGTGTGTGTTGTCTCTGTGTTTGTGTATTGTCTCTGTGTGTGTGTGTTGTCTGTGTGTGTGTGTTGTGTGTGTGTGTGTGTGTTGTCTGTGTGTGTGTGTGTTAGCTCTGTGTGTGTGTGTTGTCTCTGTGTGTGTGTGTTGTCTCTGTGTGTGTGTGTGTGTTGTCTCTGTGTTGGTGTGTTGTCTCTGTGTGTGTGTTGTCTCTGTGTGTGTGTGTTGTCTCTGTGTGTGTGTTTTCTGTGTGTGTGTGTTTGGTCTCTGTGTGTGTGTGTTTTCTATCTGTGTGTTTGTGTTCTCTGTTTGTGTTTTTTCCGTGTGTGTGTGTGATGTCTGTGTGTGTGTGTTCTCTGTGTGTGGGTGTGGTCTATGTGTGTGTAAGGTGTATGTGTGTGTGTTGTGTCTCTCTGTGTGTGTTTTGTGTCTGTGTGTGTGTTGTCTCTGTGTGTGTGTGTTGTCTCTGTGTTTGTTTATTGTCTCTTTGAGTTTGTGTTCTCTGTGTGTGTGTTTTATGTGTGTGTGTGTTTTTTCTCTGTCTGTGTGTGTTAACTCTGTGTGTGTGTGTTGTGTGTTTGTGTGTGTGTGGTCTCTTTGTGTGTGTGTGTGTTGTCTCTGTGTTGGTGTATTGTCTCTGTGTGTGTGTGTTGTCTCTGTGTGTGTGTGTTGTCTGTGTGTGTGTTATCTCTGTGTGTGTGTGTTGTCTCTCTGTGTGTGTGTTGTCTCTGTGTGTGTGTGTTGTCTCTGTGTGTGTGTTGTCTGTGTGTGTGTTTTGTCTCTGTGTGTGTGTGTTGTCTCTGTGTGTGTGTGTTGTGTGTGTGTGTGTGTGTTGTGTGTGTGTGTGTGTTTTGTGTGTGTGTGTGGGTGTTGTCTCTGTGTGTGTGTTGTGTCTGTGTGTGTTGTGTGTGTGTGTGTTTTTTTTGTCTGTGTGTGTGTTCTGTGTGTGTGTGTGTGTGTTGTCTCTGTGTGTGTGTGGTGTCTCTGTGTGTGTGTGGTCTCTGTGTGTGTGTGTTGTGTCTGTGTGTGTGTGTGTTGTCTCTGTGTGTGTGTGTAGTGTCTGTGTGTGTGTGTGTGTTGTCTCTGTGTGTGTGTGGTGTCTCTGTGTGTGTGTGTTGTCTCTGTGTGTGTGTGGTCTGTGTGTGTGTGTGGTGTCTGTGTGTGTGTCGTCTCTGTGTGTGTGTGGTGTCTGTGTGTGTGTGTGTGTTGTGTGTGTTTGTGTGTTTTGTGTTTGTTTGTGTTTTGTGTGTGTGTGTGTTTGTTTTCTGTGTGTGTGTGTGTCCTCTCTGTGTGTGTGTTTTGTCTGTGTGTGTGTGTTTTGTGTGTGTGTGTGTGTGGTGTGTCTGTGTGTGTGTTGTGTGTCTGTGTGTATGTTGTGTCTGTGTGTGTGGGGTGTGTCTGTGTGTGTGTGTTGTGTCTGTGTGTGTGGGTTGTGTCTGTGTGTGTGGGTTGTGTCTGTGTGTGTGTGGGTTGTGTCTGTGTGTGTGTTGTCTCTGTGTGTGTGTTCTCTCTGTGTGTGTTTGTCCTCTCTGTGTGTGTTTGTTCTCTCTGTGTGTGTTTGTCCTCTCTCTGTGTGTTTGTCATCTCTGTGTGTGTTTGTCCTCTCTGTGTGTGTTTGTCCTCTCTGTGTGTGTTTGTCCTCTCTGTGTGTGTGTCCTCTCTGTGTGTGTGTTCTCTCTGTGTGTGTGTTCTTTCTGTGTGTGTGTTCTCTCTGTGTGTGTGTTCTCTGTGTGTGTGTGTTCTCTGTGTGTGTGTGGTGTGTCTGTGTGTGTGTCGTGTGTGTGTGTGTGTGTCCTCTCTGTGTGTGTGTTCTCTCTGTGTGTGTGTTCTCTCTGTGTGTGTGTTCTCTGTGTGTGTGTGTTCTGTGTGTGTGTGTGTTCTCTCTGTGTGTGTTCTCTGTGTGTGTGTGTGTTCTCTGTGTGTGTGTGATCTCTCTGTGTGTATGTTCTCTCTCTGTGTGTGTTCTCTCTGTGTGTGTGTTCTCTCTGTGTGTGAGTTCTCTCTGTGTGTGTGTTCTCTCTGTGTGTGTGTTCTCTATGTGTGTGTGTTCTCTGTGTGTGTGTGTTCTATGTCTGTGTGTGTTCTCTCTGTGTGTGTGTTGTATCTGTGTGTGTGTTATCTCTCTGTGTGTGTTATCTCTGTGTGTGTTTCCTCTCTGTGTGTGTTTGTTCTCTCTGTGTGTGTTTGGTGTCTGTGTGTGTGTGTTCTCTATGTGTGTGTTTGTTCTCTCTGTGTGTGTTTGTTCTCTCTGTGTGTGTGTTCTCTCTGTGTGTGTGTTGTCTCTGTGTGCGTTTTTCTCTGTGATTGTTGTCTTTGTGTGTGTGTGTCGTCTTTCTGTGTGTGTGTGTGTCGTCTCTGTGCGTGTGTCGTCTCTGTGCGTGTGTCGTCTCTATGTGTGTTTCGTCTCTGTTTGTGTGTGCTAAACTTTTGATATGCTAGCTTACTCTAAAAATAATGAACACATAACAATGTAATGCATAATATATTTTTAATGAACTAATGCTATGTAGAATATTAATACAAAATTATATTATGATACGTGGTCATACACACGTTCACTCTTAAACATCCCGAAACGATGGTCCCATGATATAGAATAGTTTTTACCATGTCTTATGCATTTATCACGATCAGGTATGTCCTTAAGTATCTAGTGTACAAAGAAACTGACCTCATATTCAGGTTGGCGATAAAGCCCTTTCAAATTAAGGACACTTAAATTCTTCTAGATTAAAAAGTAGAACCTTAAGGTAGGGTCAAACTTCTGAATTAAAACTTTATCAGTAGCTACATTACCATTTACGTAGAGTGCTTCAACGCCGAAAAAGCTGCAAATTTCACTGACTTCCTCCTGGATATTTTTCAGTTCCTGACCACTATTATTAAGTGGTGTAATCACTCTATCGTAGAATCCCAGTCTGTTTATGATGTAATGTAGTACTCCACAAGCTTTTATCATACTCAAACATGTTATACACTATCCAATGATAACAGTCAATTTCTTCGAGTTCCATTGACAATAATAAAAATGCACATTCAAATATAACACCACAAGATGATTTCTTCAAACCGATAAATTAATGTAGTTGTTAAGAAGAGAAATACATCATCAAACTTTTATACCTTCGCTCAAGGTTGAATGGAGTTATGGCTAGGAGGATGACTTCTAAAACCATCTGAATTCAATGTGGGGAGGAGCCATAAAACCCTCTCTGACCAATGAAAAATCTCAAAAATTCTTCTGTCTTGATTTCACCTCTTAACTTAAACAACCAGGCATTCAATAGTTGTTCTTTTCAAAGCTATTAAAAAAGTGTACCATTGTTGCATCTCTGACAAATGAAAAATCTAAAAAATTCCTCTGGTCTTGATTTCACCTCTTAACTTAAACAACGAGGTATTCAATACTCGTTCTTTTCCATGCTATTAAAAAACTGTACCATTGTTGTATCTCCGACCAATTAAAAATCTCAAAAATTCCTCTGGTCGAAAATAAATAAAAAAAGTTGAATAATCTCGAAGTTTAAAAAAAAATAGTTTGTTTTTATGAAAGAAAAAATAAATAAAGTTGAATAATTTCGAAGTTTAAAAAAAATAGTTTTTTTTTATAAAAAAAAATAAAGTTGAATAATTTCGAAGTTAAAAAAAAATAGTTTGTTTTTATGAGAAAAAAATTGAATTAGAACCATCTTAAGTTTCACATTTGAAAGCTACGATCGTAATGAATGATACTTGTTATCAGAAAAAATTTCAATTGCCAAAAAAAAATGGGGGGAGGGGCCCAAACCCGTGGGAGGGGGGGGGCGCCCTTCGAGTTTGGGGATAGGGGACCTGTGGATGGTTGATGTTTCTGCTGGTTAAACGGAAAAAGGAAGGTTATTAATAGTTTACGGAAGTAGTTTTATTTTTCGATCCATAAATGGACTTAAGTTTCACATTTGAACCAGAGAATTGTATTTTCCATAATTTTCTTACAAAAAACTAGAGTTTACGGTCAAAAACCCTTATTAGCTCAGATTTTACAGATATAATTTATTCTTTCGATCCAAAAATGGACTTAAGATTCGCATTTGAATCAGAGAATTGTATTTTCCATAATTTCCTTACAAAAAACTAGAGTTTACGGTCAAAAACCCTTATTAACTCAGATTCTACAGAAATAGATTTATTTTTCGATCCTAAAAAGGACTTAAGTTTCACATTTGAACGAGAGAATTGCATTTTCCGTAATTTTCTTACAAAAAACTAGAGTTTACGGTCAAAAACCCTTATTAGCTCAGATTTTACAGAAATAGTTTATTTTTTTCGATCCAAAAATGGACTTAAGTTTCACATTTGAACCAGAGAATCGTATTTTCCACAATTTTATTACAAAAAACTATAGTTTACGGTCAAAATCCTTTATTAGCTCAGATTTTAAAGAAATAATTTTTTTTTTGATCCAAAAATGGACTTAAAATTCACATTTGAATCAGAGAACTGTATGTTCCATAATTTTCTTACAAAAAACTAGAGTTTACGGTCAAAAACCCTAATTAGCTCAGATTTTACGGAAATAGTTTTATTTTTCGATCCATAAAGGGACTTAAGTATCACATTTGAACCAGAGAATTGTATTTTCATAATTTTCTTACAAAAAAAAAATTGAGTTTAAGGTCAAAAACCCTCATCATCTCAGATTTTACGGATTTAGTTTTATTTTTCTATCCATAAATGGACTTTAAGTTTCACATGTGAATCAGAGAAATGTATTCGACATAATTTTCTTAGAAAAAACTATATTTTACGGTCACAAACCCTTATTAGCTCAGATTTTACAGAAAAAGTTTTTATTTTTCGATCTAAAAAGGGACTTAAGTTTCACATTTGAACCGCAGAATTGTATTTTCCATAATTTTCTTACAAAAAACTAGAGTTTACGGTCAAAAACTCTTATTAACTCAGATTTTACAGAAATAGTTTATTTTTCGATCCAAGAATGGACTTAAGTTTCACATTTGAAAGCTAAGATCGTAATGAATGATACTTGTTATCAGAAAAAATGTCAATTGCCAAAAAAAAGAAAAAAATGGGGGTAGGGGCCCAAAACGTTGGAGGGAGGGGGCGCCCCTCGAGCTCGGGCATAGGGGACCTATGGAGGGTTGATGTCTCTGCTGGTTAGGGTCATTGGTGCTTATGATCCTTGATGGTTCGTACTCACATACACCTTACTACTTGCTTTGCAAGGATTTCTATGGTTTGTTCTGAATTTCCTTATTAAAATTATTTTCTTGTCATCTACATCTCTCTTAGTATCAACTTTTTAGTATACTATAACGTTGGACCCTATTTTAAACTGACAACACTGTTCAAACCTCACTTGTGTATTATACAGAACACATCAAAGAAGTAAAGCTAGGTCAAGTCATAAGACCATTTTATCATCGTTAACCATTTTCATAGATTGATTTGTTGCAAATTTATAATAAATAAGGTATGAATTAACATACTCTTCAGGGTTATCTTAACTGCTAATCACTTTAACCCTTTTTTTTTTCATCTTCCAAGCTCCGATGTCTCTGATTGGCTCCTAAAAAACGGATGTTAGCTAAAAAAACAGTCTGGTTGAAAAACTTGTAGTTGAAACAAACTTGTGTGGGGAATCCCCGCTCATACAGTTATCTTTTTTTGCAATGTTTAGGAACCGGAGGGGAATCCCCCGCTTGCTTGGAAAGGTACCAATGAAAGGCAAGCAAAACTCTCTCCCATCCCTCCAAAATTATTTTATTCAGAGATTTCTTGTCAAAAAATCATCCAATCACTAATAAGAATCAATCACACTCCTATTTTTCAAACATTAATTAATATCGTTCATAGTGTCCAATTTGCGAATTCCTTATCCCTTTTTGCAAATGTCAATCAAACAATTCCGATTTTAAAAGCGTGTTTAATCACGTTGCTTAGAAAGGTATCCATAAGTACATGCTCTGAAAAGGTGCCAAGGAACATAAGGCGAGCAAATCCATAAGTACATGCTTTGGAAAGACACCAAGGAACATAAGGCAAGCAAATCCATAAGTACATGCTCTGGAAATGTTTTTTCCTATAGAGGCAAGCAAATAGCATGGTAATTCCTATGGAGGCAAGCAAATCCATATTTAGCATACTACTATCACTAACGCTAGCTATTTTCGCTGTAATCAATTTTGTTT
The DNA here is from genome assembly GCF_049724085.1 of Artemia sp. Qi Xiang Cuo. Lineage (NCBI taxonomy): Eukaryota > Metazoa > Arthropoda > Branchiopoda > Anostraca > Artemiidae > Artemia > Artemia sp. Qi Xiang Cuo. The sequence continues at coordinate 29,826,621 of NC_142809.1, forward strand.
CAAGAGTCACCCGAAAATGTCCATGTTACACATGTATCCATATTGTCCCGGTCTCCCCTATTGTTGTAACTGTGTCGATATGTTTAATATATATTCTATTAATGATGTTAGTCTGCGCGTAAGTTTGATCGCTGAAGGAATCAATGACCGTTTCTACTAACAGTTCATTTAATTTTCCATGTATTTAGTATGATTCCGCAAACGTATCAATTTTTTGTTATTATGAGCTCTAGCCCAAACTGTTGTTTTATGGGTTTTGCTTACATCCTTGGTGGGGCAATCTCTTGCAAAATGCCTTGGGGGAAGTACAATTTTAGCAAGTAGCAAATATTTGTTTTTGCTGAAAACTGCTTCTCTCTTCTGCGTAATGGAATCCAACTCCCTACTATTGACTTTCAGTTTTATTTTCACTGCATTTGGGTATCTCGGTCTGCTCAAAATAATGGTCTGCTAAACTTCCCACTCTTTTGCTTGTCTCTAGTTGTTTTTTCTTTTATATATATTTTTAAACCGCATGTTGTATTTTCCAAAAGAAACTTCATTGCTGTTTTTTCACAATTCATTTGTTTTTTTTTGTTTTCGTTCTTCAATGTTTTCTATTATGATATATTCATATGTTCCTAGCCACTTATGAAATTGTTCCTTTAATTTATATCGTAACTCCTTTCAAGACTGAATTTCTCATTGTGTCATTACTGACAAAAAGAGAGTTTGAACAAAGAAGTATAAAACATTTTCATTTTCTTGTAGTGACGCAGTGGGTTTGATCTCAGATTGGTAGTACGGGACCCAGAGTTCTAACCCAGCTTATAGACCATAGTAGTCAAGAAGCGTCGTTAATCTGATACAATACATTTTCCTACATTAGCTGAAGATTTACCGTACGAATTAAGTATATTGCCGACGCCTGTTAGGGTGCTTAGCAGTTTCTCACTTCCACCGTTCTCTTTCTCTTCTATCTGCCTCTGCTCTTCGTTTATTTGCCACTAGAATACCCAACATTACCTCTTCACCTTCACTTATTTACAGTTTAAATTAGACCCCGGTGCCATGCCGGCGGATCGACCGAACGCCGCCGACGAGAGGCCCGGTCAAACGCCACCAAATTGTCGTATCGACGCCAGTGCGCCAAAGGCTCGCCGCCACCGACAAAGGTGGCGGCGTTCGGTCGACTTTTAATTAATTTTGCGGCAATTCTTTATTGTGTCAACCGCAAAGTCGGAGCTTTTCCTTCTCGTGTGGTTTAGTATTTCGATTTTCCTGATTAGAAATCAAGCAGGGCTTGCACTATCCCCGAATTTTCGGGTATTTCCCCGAATTTTTGGGTATTGCCCCGAAAATCTATAAGTCACCCCGAAAAAAAATTTGGTTCCCTGAATCCTCTAAAATCACGCAATCACGGTGCCACCCCTAGCGATTTATCACCAGTGACTTTCCCTGCCAAATATTACTTTGCATACCATATTTCTTCACTACTCTCTTGTTCTTTAATTTTTGTCTCTTTTGTTACTTTGCATAAAAACCAGACAGATGCAATATGCATTTGCAAATATTACAATATACACAGCTCTTCATATGTTGACAATAAACAGTATTGTCTTTATGAAATGAGCTTAAATCATTTCGAATTTAGTTTCCTAATCGTAATTTCTAATATCGTTCGTAGTCAAGAATTTTATTTTCAAGTTGAATAGAATTATAGAACGAATTCACGACTATACAGCTTCAGCTTTCAGTTGGATTTTAAAATTGACAGCTGACAGATTGTTTCTACAGTTGAATTGTAAGTTTGCAGATTTTTTTTTTTTTTTTTGGTGTTTTTAGATAAGATTTTCTTAATGTTTAATACTCAATTGTTGAACGCCTGAATGTTTAATACTCAATTGTTCGGAAGCTACCCCAAAAATATGACTCATAAATAAATTGTAAATTATTGCCTATAGGGGGGGGATAAGGGGGTATAATTTTTAAGTGATAATACATTATTTTTTTTTTTATTGAAAGCAGGGGTGCCAAAAGGATAATTATTATTTTTCATTTAAAGTGGAGACACAAGAAAATGATATCAAATTCCCTGGGAAACCATTGAAATATTTTGATAGACCCAGGGCCCCCCATTAAGACTTGTTCATTGTCTTGGGTATTTTGCGATTTCTCATAGGCTACTGGCCTAATTTGGCTTTTGTGTGTGCTCCTTTTTAATTAGATTCTTTGGATCTTATTGATCTTATTTGGATCTTTGGATCTTTGGATTCCAATAATTTGAGGTATATCTGAATAATTTCGACATTTTTGTTGTTGTCTTTGTACCCCTTTACTCATACCCTCAATTCTTTTTCAATGAACACTAAGCTGTTTAACGTTATTTTGCGCGTTTGTTTGAACCATATAGTACCCTAGTTAATTATTAAGTAACTTATTTTTCTAATGAAAGCTGAGACGGTATCCTATCAAGGTGGTATCCAGAGGGGGGGGGGGTATTACATTTGAATGATAATATCTTATTGAATAATATCTTTTTTATCTTTTAATATCTTTAGATAATATCTTTTTTTTGAAAGCAGGGGCGCCAATAAGTTAATTATTTTTTTTTTATTTAAAGAAGAGACGGTGTCCTATCAAGATAGTATCCATAGGGGGGGGGGGCGTAGGGAGTTATTAGATTTAAGTGATATTACCTTGATTTTTTTTTATTGAAAGCAGGGATGCCAAAAAGTTGAAAAATTGACAAAAAATAACAAGATTTTCGTGAGTCATACTTGATACAACACTTACATAGTCTTATCGTCGAAAGGGAAAGGGACATATGCATTCAACCCGTTTTTTTTTTCTTATTGA